>NC_142481.1:4853484-5005000 GCF_049115385.1 Moschus berezovskii
GACTGATGCTGAAGCTGAAGCCGCGATACTTTGGTCTCCTGTGTGCTGAACCAACTCATTGGAACGATCCTGATGCTGAGAAAGATTGAAAGCAAAAGGAGAAGGGAGTGACAGAGGGTGAGATGGTGGAATAGCTTTCTTGACTCAGTGGAGATGAATCTCAGCAACCTCCGGGAGTTGACAAAGGATAGGGAAGCCTGATTTGCTGTATCCCATGGGATCCAAGAGTTCCATAAACTTAGCCACTGAATAACAAACAACAAGAATGAAAGAAAAAGAAGTAGTGGTACATATACACAATGGAATATTAGTCATAAAGAGGAACGTATTTGAGTCAGTTCTAATGAGGTGGATGAACCTAGAGCCTGCTATACAGAGTGAAGGAAGTCAGAAAGAGAAATAGAAATATCATATACTAAGGCATATGTACGGAATTTAGAAAAATGGTACCAGGCATTCCCACTCCTCTTGAGTAAAACCTATGGCCACATCCCACAATGTCAGCTGTCTCTGAAACACAAAGGACAGATGCTGTGTGGCTGTGGGAAGACTTCCTCATATGACCCAAGACGAAAACAGCAAGTTCAGAGACCTGGTTATGATTAGTGCTGTGGCTGATATTACAGAATAATAACATGTTTACACAGTAATATTTTCCACCACATTTCTACCCCAAGAAAAGAGGATGAGATAGGATCCACAAAGCATTACACAAACTACTTTGATCTGGAAGGGAAATTATAAAATGATTGGATCAACATTGGCATATTCATTTTTGAGTGTTGTAAGCCTGTGACACAGGATAAATTGCCTATCAAGAAAACAGGAGACATTTTTAAAAAGCATACTCTGATTCAGGAGTTTTGGAGTGGGGCCAGTGTTCCGCATTTTTAACAAGCTTATTTTCACTAGTAATGTGAAGAAATCTGCTCCATAAATAGCCATTTTGAGCTACATGAGCTGCAAAGAGATAGAATAGTAAAGATTCATATTTAAACATTGAACTGTTTTGCAAATTTGAGAGGTCTGATAGAATAGTATCCAGGGCAGCTACAATTCTTTGACTTATTTAGCATATATTAAATGCTTATTTAACTTATATGCAGAGTACATCATGAGGAACACTGGGCTGGAAGCACAAGCTGGAATCAAGATTGCCGGGAGAAATATAAATAACCTTAGATATGCAGATGACACCACCCTTATGGCAAAAAGTAAAGAGGAACTAAAGAGCTTCTTGATGAAAGTGAAATAGGAGAGTGAAAAGGTTGGCTTGAAGCTCAACATTCAGAAAACTTAGATCATGGCATCTGGTCCCATCACTTCATGGGAAATACATGGGGAAACAATGGAAACAGTGTCAGACTTTATATTTTTGGGCTCCAAAATCACTATGGATGCTGACTGCAGCCATGAAATTAAAAGACGCTTACTCCTTGGAAGCAAAGTTATGACCAACCTAAATAGTATATTGAAAAGCAGAGACATTACTTTGCCAACAAAGGTCCGTCTATTCAAGGCTATGGTTTGTCCCGTGGTCATGTATGGATGTGAGAGTTGGACTGTGAAGAAAGCTGATCGCCGAAGAATTGACGCTTTGAACTGTGGTGCTGGAGAAGACTCGTGAGAGTTCCATGGACTTCAAGGAGATCCAACCAGTCCATTCTAAAGGAGATCAATCCTGGGTGTTCATTGGAAGGACAGATGCTCAAGTTGAAACTCCAATACTTTGGCCACCTCATGTGACGAGTTGACTCAATGGAAAAGAGTCTGATGCTGGGAGGGACTGGGGGCAGGAGGAGAAGGGGACGACAGAGAATGAGATGGCTGGATCGCATCACCAACTCGATGGATATGAGTTTGAGTGAACTCTGGGAGTTGGTGATGGACAGGGAGGCCTGGCGTGCTATGATTCATGGGATCGTGAAGAATCGGTCACAACTTAGCAACTGAACTGAACTGAACTGAACTGTCTTTCTAAGAGTTTTTACTGTTGAATGCACCACACAAATAATATAAAATCAACACCATTGCAGTTCCAGATTTTTGAAATATTTGTTTCAAACATTCATTAAATGGGCAGAGCTTGAATATTGCTTCAGTTTGTGTGACCTAGAATTGAACTAATAAACACAAATACACAGAGGCAACACTAATGGAAGTTTATAGAAGTTTTAGAGAGACTTTTGCGGTGGTCCATTGTTGGGGTCCTTTAATGGACAGGGACATGGTGGTCCGGAGTCGACGACAAGAAAGTGAAAGAAGGAAAGAGGCTAATATTCCCTGGTTACGCAGCAGGCCTCCACGCTCCAGGGAATCGGCCAGAAAGAGAGCGATTGAGAGAGAAAGAAGGAGACGGGCACTCAATTCTCTGGTGGAACAAGGGTGCTTTATTGAATTCTGTGTGAGTATATATACTGTATTACAAGGTAGCTTCTTCAGATAAAGATCAAACGACCAGACTTTACAAGGTACCAAGAAAGCAAGAAGCAATAGAGGCCATTAGGCCAAAACGCAATACATATCAAAGTTCAGTTCAGCTGAGGTCAGTCGCTCAGTCGTATCCGACTCTTTGTGACCCCATGAATCACAGCACACTAGGCCTCCATGTCCAACACCAACTCCCGGAGTTCACCCAAACCCATGTACATCGAATGGGTGATGCCATCCAGCCATCTCATCCTCTGTCGTCCCCTACTCCTCCTGCCCCCAATCCCTCCCAGCATCAGGGTCTTTTCCAGTGAGCCAACTCTTCGCATGAGGTAGCCAAAGTATTGGAGTTTCAGCTTTAGCATCAGTCCTTCCAATGAACACCCAGGACTGATCTCCCTTAGGATGGACTGGTTGGATCTCCTTGCAGTCCAAGGGACTCTCAAGAGTCCTCTCCAACACCACAGTTCAAAAGCATCAATTCTTTGGCGCTCAGCAACTCTCACATCCATACATGACCACTGGAAAAACCATAGCCTTGACTAGACGAACCTTTGTTGGCAAAGTTATATCTCTGCTTTTTAATATGTTGTCTAAGTTGGGTCATAACTTTCCTTCCAAGGAATAAGCGTCTTCTAATTTCATGGGACCAGATGCCATGATCTTAGTTTTCTGAATGTTGAGATTGAAGCCAATTTTTTCACTCTTCTGTTTGAATTTCATCAAGAGGCTTTTAAATTCCGCTTCACTTTCTATCCATATCAAAAGAGCATCCTAAATAATCCCTTTCACCAACTGGAAAAGCTAATATGAAGGAAAGACAAGATATCTCTTCAAGAAAATTAGAGATACCAAGGGAACATTTCATTTGCAAAGATGGGCTTGATAAAGGACAGAAATGGTATGGACCTAACAGAAGCAGGAGATATTAAGAAGAGGTGGCAAGAATACACAGAAGAACTGTACAAAAAAGATCTTCATGACCAAGATAATCACGATGGTATAATCATTCACCTAGAACCAGACATCTTGGAATGTGAAATCAAGGGGGCCTTAGAAAACATCACTACCAACAAAGATAGTGCATGTGATGGAATTCCAATTGAGTTATTCCAAATCCTGAAAGATGATGTTGTGAAAGTGCTGCACTCAATATGCCAGCAAATTTGGAAACCTCAGGACTGGAAAAGGTCAGTCTTCATTCCAATCCCAAAGAAAGGCAATGCCAAAGAATGCTGAAACTACCGCACAATTGCACTCATCTCACACGCTAGTAAAGTCATGCTCAATATTCTCCAAGCCAGGCTTCAGCAATATGTGAACCGTGAACTTCCAGATGTTCAAGCTGGTTTTAGAAAAAGCAGAGACCAAATTGCCAACATCTGCTGGATCACTGAGAAAGCAAGAGAGTTCCAGAAAAACATCTATTTCTGCTTCATTGACTATGCCAAAGCCTTTGACTGTGTGGATCACAACAAACTGTGGACAATTCTGAAAGGGATGGGAATACCAGACCACCTGACCTGCCTCTTGAGAAACCTGTATGCAGGTCAGGAAGCAACAGTTAGAACTGGACATGGAACAACAGACTGGTTCCAAATAGGAAAAGGAGTACGTCCAAATAGGAAAAGGTTGTATATTGTCACCCTGCTTATTTAACTTATATGCAGAGTACATCATGAGGAAGTCTGGGCTGGAAGAAGCACAAGCTGGAATCAAGACTGCTGGGAGAAATATCAATAACCTCAGATATGCAGACGATACCACCTTTGGGCAGAAAGTGAAGAGGAACTAAAAAGCCTCTTGATGAAAGTGAGAGGAGAGTGAAAAAGTTGGCTTGAAGCTCAACATTCAGGAAACAAAGATCATGGCATCTGGTCCCATCACTTCATGGGAAATAGATGGGGAAACAGTGGAAACAGTGTCAGACTTTATTTTTTTGGGCTCCAACATCACTGCGGATGCTGATTGCAGCCATGAAATTAAAAGTTGTTTTACTCCTTGGAAGGAAAGTTATGACTAACCTAGATAGCATATTAAAAGGCAGAGACATTACTAGTCAAGGCTATGGCTTTTAGAGTGGTCATGCATGGATGTGAGAGTTGGACTGTGAAGAGGGCTGATTGCCGAAGAATTGATGCTTTTGAACTGTGGTGTTGGAGAAGACTCTTGAGAGTCCCTTGAACTGCAAGGAGATCTAACTAGTCCACTCTAAAGGAGATCAGTCCTGGGTGTTCATTGGAAGGACTGATGCTAAACCTAAAACTCCAATACTTTGGCCACCTCATGGGAAGAGTTGACTCACTGGAAATGACTCTGATGCTGGAAGGGATTGGGGGAAGGAGCAGAAGGGGACGACAGAGGATGAGATGGCTGGATGGCATCACCGACTCGATGGACATGAGTTTGAGTGAAGTCCGGGAGTTGGTGATGGACAGGGAGGCCTGGTGTGCTGTGATTCATGGGGTCGCAAAGAGTCAGACATGACCGAGCGACTGAACTGAATGAAGGAAATCCTACACAAGCATCCCATCTCTATTGGCTCAGTCCTGGGAGTGGCTTGCCACTCTTCTCCCTCCTGACAGGGAGTGATAAGGAACAGAGGGCTCAAGAGAGATAGGAAACAGCACACAGGAATCTTACTATGAAACATTCCCTGACAGTCCATGACTAAGACTCTCAGCTCCTAAGTCAGGGGGATGGGTTCAATACCTTCTTAGAGAAACAGATCCCACACCCCATAGCTAAAGTTTTCCCGTGTCAACGAACTCTCCCACACGGCTCCAAGACCCTGCCTGCTACTAAGACACAAGTGAGCCAAACATTAAATCAGTGTATTTTTCAAAAGAACTTTATATAACTTGAGAGAATACCAAAACAAGAAAAAAATCAATCAAATAATTTCAACATTTTTCTGCACACAGGAATACGTGAAAATGAGATTATACTTACTAAGAATATTAAAGTTATTCATGTCAAGAAAATCAAGATCATTTTTAAAGGGTAAATATATATATACATCTACTTGTGGATGATACTCTTTGTTTATTTTACATACATTTAGGGTGGAAACATACACAGCAGTATAAGATAAATTACGACTCTTGGTTCTGAAGCTTTTCTTTCTTGAAACACTGTATCATTTGTGTAGAGCTTTATCTTTCAACAGAGTGGAAAACAGATTAGCACCATTATGACTGTTGTAAATATTTTGAAAAAATTAAAAAAAAATGTGGTAAAAAGACGGTGTGTGTGATTTGAGTGCGGAGTCTTCTGGAAACATCATACCTGGGCTTGAGTGATCAATACGCCTACACCACTATCTATAATCAACACAATGAGTGTTCATTCTCAGAAGCAAAGAGAAACCAAGAAGATGGGGAGTTTCTCCATTAAGTATGAGTGTTTCCACACATTGCTTATTTCTTTTTTCCATAACCTTGTTTAAAGAGAGAGGAAAAAAGTAGAATTTCATAGTCTCATGGTGTCAGAGAGATGTCTCCAGAACCAGTGGGCATCAGATGTCATGGTGTGATGGATCACATGAAAGATGCACTACCACTGCATGGGCATTTTGGAATTAACAAGGAAAGTATAACTTGAATCTAACATTAAAAAATGTCAATTTTATGCAAATTTAATTTCACACACACTTCCCCTGTTTAGTATCCTAATAATGCATTTAGCTAGTAAGTATTAGCAATGCAAAGGACAGTATCTCCTAGTTTTTTTATTTCTGAAAATTTTCTGAAAACTTCGGGACCACTAGGTTGAGTCACTGGGCTTCCCAGCTGTCTCGGTGGTAAAGAATCTGCCTGCCAATGCTGGAGATGTGGCTTCAGTCTCAAGGTGGAGAGAATCCCCGGGACAAGGAAATGGCAACCCACTGCAAAATTCTTGCCTGAAAAATCCCATGGACAGAAGAGAGTTGGTTCTATGTATAATGGCACATTCAAACTCTGTTTTAAATATCTAAATTGCATCCAGGTGCTAAGTGATTACTGCATTTCCCAACGTCCCTAAAATCCAACACCAAACCACAACCCAGTGGGAGTGAGGATTGGAGTGTCTCCCCATGCTGATCTCTCACAAAAAGAATAGTTTCAACAGTTGAAAGTCGCTGATTCACGTTGAAAATTCAGCATGCTCCATAGAAAACGAGCATGCAGACAAGGGAGAAAAGGCTCTGGGACAAAGAAAGTATTCTAAAGGGCAGGTCTTCAATATTATAAGAAGAAATGGGAAAAAATAAGATGATAACAAATGACCGAGAAGAAAAATTAGGAGCAGAGAGCTAAAGGCTTGCAGATTCTCATTCGGGCATTTCAGGAGGAAAAGCAGATGCAGCCCCAGATCCTGGACAGGATATTCACCTGAGAAGCTGCCATTTCCTCCTCTTCTTCCTCCTTCTCTGTCTTCTCTGGGGATGTTACACTGCAAACGCACTTCTGAATTTTGAGAAAATACCTTGGAGGGCATCAACTCAGCTCTTTAACCTGCAACCACTGCTCCTACAGAAAGAAGGACCTTGAAAAGCTGAGAAGACTGACCTGTCCTGTCCTCTGTCTCAGGAGAGATTCAGAAACAATCAATTCCTACCTGGAGACCAGCTTGTGAACTAATGTGAGCTGACTGACTTCCCCGGTCCAAATCCAGTTAGACCAACCCTGCTGCCTCTTCATGGATGAAGCCGGGGCTCAGCTCTCACAGATGGACCAGGAGCCACATCCTTAACCTGAGCCTCTCCTGAGAATCCCCTGGAGCACTTCCTACACACCACACTGATGCTCCCACAGGACCAACATAGAACTCTGTTGGGAGGGCATCTGTGAGGTCAGTCCTAACACTGGTCACCTGATCCTGATGGGAAACCAGATGGAAACCACTTGGCTAAAGATTTCTTCTGAATCATTTCAATGAATACAAATCCCTGGTGGTCAGGTCCCCACTCCAACAAGTTATGAATCTTCAGGTCTACAGTGGGGCCATGAAAGGAGTCATCAGCAAATCCTGTTTTTTCTGATATTTCTTCCCCCAAACCAATGTTCAGGAGTTCTGAGCTCAAAGCCTCACACTCACTGCACGTAAGACCTCTCTGTAGGGGAGGATTTAGGGCAGGAATTTCTGAGAGAGGTCAAAGCTAGAATCAGGCACAGAAAATACCAGTTCTTGTGGTTTATCCTTAATTAGTTATGCTGGGCGAGGTGCTCTGGGCTCCCCAGGGTGTGTGTGAATTAATCCACTGAAACCAAAACAAGGAATCCGGTGAGCACTGTGAGGGTGTCATTGAAGGGGGGCCTGTGAAGTAGACCCTGGGGTTCAGCAAGACTGCTGATCTCAAGGAAGGGGGCCATCTAGTGGAAGTGCTCACAGGACTGGCTGGTATGAGTTCAAGGAATCACAGGCTGCCTGCTCCCCAGACAGATGCTGAAGCAACAATATAATGGAACAGCTTAGAAAAGCTGTCAACAATATTAATTGTTTGATATAAGGATGTGAGATTGGTGACCTTTATGGCTTACGGAACAAAGCTTAGGAAGCACTCAGCAAGCATGGTATACACTAATTCCAAGCCTTTTCCAGGAAGAGTTTCTAATACGTTTCTAGGTTATCACAGAAGCTGAGTTCAACACTGTCAAGTAATAATCATGACTTGTGTTGATATTATAAAGATACATCAATATTGAGGTGAACTGTCATTGTGTTCTTACAAATCAAGGATATTACTATTGAAACCTTAGAACCAATTTCTATCTTACTTTAATACGTGGAAAGATTAAATGATCACTTACATCATGGCAACCTTCAGATATTTCACATCAATGCCAAACACCTCCATTTAGATGGTCATTGTCCATTTTACATTATGGTATCCTTCATCTTCTAATGGAGAATAGACAGAAATGGTTGCAACACAATATAAAAAAGCTAATCTTTAATAAACCATCAAAGATCTATGTTTCCAAATACAGTAGAAAGAAAGCTTAGTATGGATTGAGTGTTGAATTACATTCACGTCAAAGAACCTCATCATGTCATTATAAACAAGCATACAAATGGCAATCCACTCCAGTACTATTCCCTGGAAAATGCCATGGACAAAGGAGCCGGGTAGGCTACAGTCTATGTGGTCGCAAAGAGTTGGATACGACTGAGTGACTTCACTTTCACACATACAATGCTAAGAATTGTAACTTTCTAACCATCAACTTCATCTCACGATTCATGCTAATATGTCAACTTTCTATGTGTTTTAACTATGGAGTCCTCTCTACAATCATTCTACTTCAGAGAAACTTCTGAAAACAAGATTGATGAAATGCGTTCTAGTATGCAAACTCTGATATTTATTTCGATTTAACTTTTGATTAAATACTTTTCTACATGAGTTTGAGTGAACTCCGGGAGTTGGTGATGGACAGGGAGGCCTGGCGTGCTGTGATTCACGGGGTCGCGCAGAGTCGGACACGACTGAGCGACTGAACTGAACTGAACATATTTGTTACATCATTCCCATTGGTTTCTTACATTAACTCTTGTGTTTTTCATGCATGTTTTCACCTCTTCCATCACTTGTTCCATGACGAGGGTTTCCCTCCAGTGTGTGTTCTCAGATGTTTAGTGAGATGAGCACTCTGACTAAAGGCTTTGCCACATTCAGTACATTTATAAGGTCTCTCTCCAGTGTGGATTCGCTGATGGTAGGTTAGACGTGAGTAACAGAGAAAGGCTTCGCTACATTCTGTACATTTATAAGGTTTCTCTCCAGTATGAATTCGCCGATGTTCAATAAGATCTGAGTTGTAAATAAAGGCTTTGCCACATTCTGTACATTCATAAGGTTTCTCTCCAGCGTGAATTTGCTGATGTTGAGTAAGAAGGGAGCTATGGTTAAATGCTTTCTTACATTCTGTACATTTGAAAGGTTTCCTTCCTGTATGAATTTTCTTATGTCTACTTAGATTGGATGAGTTCCTAAACACTTTCCCACATATCTTACACTTCTTTTCTTTCTGTGGATTCTGAACGATGTCCTGTTGAATAAGTTCTGAAGACTGATTAGAAACCTTATCATATTCAATACAAGTCCTCTCTCCAGTACAAGTACTCTTATCTAGTGAAAAAACCTGATATTTGATCAAAGGTATTTCTAAATTTATTACTTTTATAATCCTTGTTTGAAGATTCAGGTCCCTGATGTTTTATAAGGTTTGAGTCTCCTTCAACCATACACCCAATTTCATTGATTGAATACCTTCTCAGTCCAGCATAAATGCTTTTGTAATTATTGGAGCTGGAGCTCTTACTTAAGGTCTGACTCATTTTATTACACGTGGAAAGTGGTTGTGTATTAACCATATCACAATATGTATTGAACAATGATGCTTGGATGGCATCCCTTCTATTATCATCAACATTTTACATCTTGGAATGGAGAGAAAATATCTGTTGGGGGAAGAAAAATGACCCCCTGCTTATGGATCCCTCAAATTGATTAGATTGTGAGTTTTCCCACTCACTGTTAAATTGTAGGTGTTCAGACATGCTTGAATGTATGTTTAATCGAAGCCTACATTCAGAATTGTCTGAAGGAGTATTTGCAGTAGAGACTAGATTACCTTCCAGATTTTCCCCCTTTCCTTTTCGAGAACACGTATGTTTCAAAAAAGGACGGAAATCTTTTCTTAACCACTTGCACTTCTCCACAGATGTTGAAGTCTGAAGTTGGTGTTTCTCCCAGTTTGACTCAGGTTGCTCATGTCTTTTTGCAGTAATGTTAGCATTATGTGTAACTGTCTCCATTTCTCTATGTCCATATAAACATCCTCTCTGTCTTTCATACACCCTCATACATTCCATGTCTTTCATTAAATTTAAGTTTCTGAGAGATATTCCTAGGATTGCTTTTGGGAATACATCTTCTAATGCTGGATTCTTCGGCATCAAATCCTGGGTGTCTTGTGGAGACATAGCTGAAAGATACCAAATAGCAAGTAATTTTCTCTGCTATTCTCAGTGAATATCTTTAAAGATTTAGAGAAAGTTGATGACCATAGCTAGTTTAAAAATAAACAGAGACGGAAGGATCAACATGCCACAGGATTAGGCCGATGTGGAGATCACCTCTCTCTCCACAGATGAATGAGAAATGGAACAATTCTCACAGAGCAAAGCTGAACACTAACCGAGGCCCTTGGAAATCTGAAAGGACGAGAAAGATTCCTGCTGAGCCAAGTAGGACAAAAGAAAGAAGAAGGAAAAGGAAGAGGAGAGGAAGTGGGTTGGGGTCTGGAACCCTGCGGGGAGATGAAAGAGAGGAGAGGTCTCCATATCCGGGGAAGCCCCTCACTGGGGGATCTCAGTTTGGACAGAAGGAGAGGCTCATTCTCTGTGGGAAGAGCACATGGAAACCAGCCTGTGGCAGCAGGACAGAGTGAGACCTGCACGCAGGGTACTGACCCCAGCCCTGCCCGGCCAGCCTGAGAGGGTGTCCACCCCTGCAGACAAGGGCTGGGTGCTGGAATGTGGGGTCTGCAGAGCAGACCGAGGCAGGGGACTGCGGTTGGCTATGAGGAAACATCCTGAAGGGATGGGAGTGAGGGAGGAGCTCTGCAAAGGGGATGCTTGTGGTGAAGCCTGAACCAGCATAGAGCAGAGCACCACTGGTGAGTGATGGCCAAAGAAGAAGCCCATTGCATTCCCTGTCCCATGTGCCGGGCCCTGCTTGGCAGCAACTATGAAGAACTCCAGTTGCTTGAGCCTCAAGCGATGGCCTCCCCCATCGACCTCCTCCACAGTCAGCAGACTCCTGTGCTCTGGGGCAGCCTCTGGAGCAGACACCTGTGAGTTGGTCACACGCACAGATGGAGCTGAACGCACAGCTGAGCCCAGGGATAAAGAAGAAAAGCTGAAACCTCTCCTTGCAGCAACACAAGCCTTGGTCTTACACCCATGACCGGCTTTGAAACCTCAGCCCCTACAGCGCATCTGAATCAACAACCAGGGCTCTACAAGTCATGGCAGGTTAGCTTTAGGAGCTGTAGATATGTGGGCTCCTACAGAAGGGGGCTGGGCCAGGACAGAGCTTGAGCTGCCCCATAGCACCACAGCGGGTCCAGCTCCATGCTAAAAGTAATCCCAGGACCTGACTTCACTGAATCTACGCTGGTGACCTTGTGAAAACATCTGAGAGACCCCAGTGCCATGTGCCACCATGCCCATGGTTAAGGAGGGGCCAAGAGCAGTGCCAGCACTATATAACATGAGAGCTTGTAGAACACATGACAGGGGGCACCAGGGCCCACCCTGAGGTGAACGTCCCCAGAGGAGGAACACTCAGTGACTTCTCCCCCAGTGGCTGTGCTTCATTCCCCCAGCCTTGCACCGCAGATCAGAATCACAGCGAAGAATCAGATGCGGGGGCTCTACTCCACCACGCAGGGAGCAGGCACCATCACAGACAGGGCAGTAACAACCACAGAACAATGCGGAAACAGCCTGAATACCCAGGCAGGCTCTGGTCACAGTTAAATGCCATCAAAGCACATCAAGAGCGGAAAAGGGCACACACATCTGGACCAACCTCACCCACCAAGGTGCAGACACCAGAAGGAAGGCTAGCTAGGTTCCTGCACCCTTCAAAACAGAGACCATAAACAGAACACTGGACAAAATGAGACGGCAAATAAATAGGTTACAGGGGAAGAAGCACAATAAAAACCTCCAAGGACCACTGAATTAAGGTGATAGGCAATCTAATGATTACTTCTTGCTTTTAGTCATCTTAAGTGGAGAGACCAAACATTTTCACAAATCCTAGGTGCCTAGTAATTCTTAAATCCACTTCTTGCCACACATGTTTCTGAGAATGGTCTATTAGATCTTTCATCTAAAAATCATAAATGATAGTGACAGAGAACTAATTAGAAACTG
Organism: Moschus berezovskii; assembly: GCF_049115385.1. Classification (NCBI taxonomy): domain Eukaryota; kingdom Metazoa; phylum Chordata; class Mammalia; order Artiodactyla; family Moschidae; genus Moschus; species Moschus berezovskii. Next base: position 4,865,848 of record NC_142481.1, read on the forward strand.
AGGACACATAAGACAGTGTCCGAGGAAGCTGAATACACATAAGATACACTTAATAAAGTACTAGTTTAAGAAATTAAATAAGAAGAGAGATTTTAAAACTGTGATTGAAAGACGGAACTCTACTCATTGCTCTGTGGAAACCTAAATGGGAAGGAAATGAATACAACAGTAAAGACTAGAGATCTCTTTGAGAAAATTAGAGGTACTGGGAATATTTCATGCAAAGATGGGAACAATAAAGGACAGAAACGGGATGGACCTAAAAGAAGCATAAGATATTAAGAGAAGTTGGCAAAAATACTTGGAAGAACTACACAAAAAAGATCTTAATGACTGAGAAAACCACGATGGTGTGATCACTCACCTAGTAACAGACGTCCTGGCATCCAAAATCAAGTCGGCCTTAGAAGGCATGACGACCAACAAAGCTAGTGCAGGTGATGGAACTCCAGCTGAGCTATTTCAAGTCCTAAAAGATGATAATGCTAAAGTTCTGCACTCGGTAAGCCAGCAAATTTGGAAAACTCAGCAGTGGTCTCGGGATGGGAAAACGTCAGTTTTCATTCAAATCACAAAGAAAGGCAATGCCAAAGAAGGCTCAAACTACTACACAATTTCCCTCATTTCAAACAATAGCAAAGGCTCAAAATTCTCCAGGCGAGGCTTTAACAGTATGTGAACCGAGAGAATCCAGATGTTCAAGCTGGATTTAGAAATGGCAGAGGAACCAGAGATCAAATTGCCAACACCCCTTTGATCATATAAAAAGCAAGAGAGTTCTGGAAAAACAACTACATCTGTTTCATTGACTACACCACAGCCTTTGATTTTGTGGATCACAAGGAACTGTGGAAAATTGTTAAAGAGATGGGAACACCAGACTACCTTACCTGCTTCCTGAGAAATCTGTGCAAATGTCAAGAAGCAACAGTGAGAACTGGACATGTGACAATGGACTGATTCCAAATTGGGAAAGGAGTACACCAAGGCTGTATATTATCACCCTGCTTATTTAATTTATATGCACAGTACGTCATGTGACATACCGGGTTGGAGAAGCACAAATTGGAATCAAGATTTCAGGGAGAAATATCCATAATCTCAGATATACAGATGAAACCACCCTTATAGCAGAAAGCGAAGAGGAACTGAGGAGTCTCTTGATGAAACTGAAAGAAAAGGTGAAAAAGCTGGCTTCAAACTCAACCTTCAAAAAATGAAGATCATGGCACCGGTCAGATCGTTTCATGGCAAACAGCAGGAGAAAAAGTGGAAACAGTGAGAGACTTTATTTTTTTGAGTTCCAAAATCACTGCAGATGGTGACTACAGCCATGAAAGTAAAGCTTACCCTTGGAAGAAAAGCTATGACCAACCTAGGCAGCATATTAAAAAGCAGAAACATTACTTTGCTGATAAAGGTCCATCTAGTCAAAGCTTTGGTGTTTCCAGTGGTCATGTATGGATGTGAGAGCTGGACCATGAAGAAAGCTGAGTGCCGAAGAATTGATGCTTCTGAACTGTGGTGTTGGAGAAGACTCTTGAGAGTCCCTTGGACTGCAAGGAGATCACACCACTCCATCTTAAAGGAAAGCAGTCCTCAATATTCATTGGAAGGACATGCTAAAGCTGAAGTTTCGATATTTTGGCCACCTGATGCGAAGAACTAACCCACTGAGAAAGATCCTGATGCTGGGGGAGATTGAAGATGAGAGGAGAAGGGGACGACAGAGAATGAGACGGTTGGTGGAATCACTGACTCGATGGACATGAGTTTCAGCAGGTTCTGGGAATTGGTGATGGACAAGGAAGACTAGCTTGCTCCAGACCATGGATCACAGACTCAACTGAGTGACTGAACTGAACTGACTGATATTTACAATTGATTCTCTTTACTGTATAGGAGTACAACATTGAAAAACAGCTATATTCCAATCAGAACTTTTAATAAAGGTTTCTTTATATAATCTAAAAATTGTCATAGTTTGAATCAACCATTAATAATATAGTGGAAAATGTGCTAAGATTTTGTCAATTTATTTTAAATTTCTATGAGGTAATATAATATAAAAACACATTTTGCCATAGTAGAATTGGGGCAAATACACTGAAGAGGCAACACCCAGGTCCTGTAAATCAATGCGGACCAAAAGGGAAAGACGTGAAAGTGACAGGGAAGAAGGCTGCGGAATCCGCCTTACAATATATCGGGGAGGCGGTGGCCCGGGGACAATGGTCTCTGTTTTGCTTCAACCACCGTGTGTCTGACATGGTGGACGGAAGTTGCCTTGCTGGGGGCGGACGCCCTTGTGCCCTGATCTGTTCTGTGTGCCCCCTATCCTCACATGGGAGTCTTTCTGTGGCAGGCACCCCAATGGCTTTTATGTGTCTGACCTGTGCCCACACAATATTGGTGAGAGCAGTCCTTAGTTGCGAAAAAGACAAAGGAGAGACCCTCTCCCATTCAATCGGCAGCTACTTTGGGCGCAGTGAGCAGCGCGGCCTTTGGAACATACCAGAGGGTAACCCTGCCCAGAGTGCCTCAGTGCCTCCACAGCAGTTGCCTGTTGGCAGAGGGTCCCTATGAGAAAGGAGAAGAGAGGAGGTGTGGAAGAGACTCCAAGTCCCCGAACAAGCCACCAGAAATGTCATGGTCTGGGTGCGGGCTGGAAAAGAATTTCCAGACATGAGACAATACGGGTCTGGTTTTTCAGTTTCTGCAGTCTTAGACCCTCCTTGGTTTTATCTGTTCTTCACTCTTTGGGTAACCACAACCTTGGCAGAAAGAATCATTTTAACTTTTTAGTATATACTCTACATCTTTCTGATCGTTTTTTTCAGAGCCTTGAAAGTGCAAGAGAAATAACTAAAAATCAGTAATGTTGATCTTGAACCGTTTGGCACATATTTTAACAAACAGCCATTAAACGGCAGAGCTTAAACTTTACTTCAGTTTATGTACTTTAGACTTTAACTAATAACACACAGATTCACAGAGACAACTCTTAAGAAAAGTTGATAGAACTTTCTGTAACTGTAAAGAATACTAAAGACAAGAAAAGTTTTAGTCACTCAGTCATGTCCCATTCTTTGTGACCCCATGGACTCTAACTTCCAGATTCCTCTGTCCAAGAAATTCCCAAGCAGGAATACTGGAATGGGGAGTCATTCCCTTCCCCAGAAGTTCCTCAAAAAAAACAAAGCAAAAAGAAAAGAAGAAAAAATTGATTAAGTCATGTTAAGATTTTCATACACGTGGTTCAGTTCAGTTGCTCAGTCATATCCAACTCTTCACGATCCTAGCCCACAGCGCACCAAGCCTCCCTGTCCATCACCAACTCCCGGAGCCTACTCAAACTCATCAACACTGAGTACAGACATACACTCAAATGGGGCTATATGCTCATTAGGAGGAAGAGAGAAAATTTTTCATGTCACTACACTCAGGTAATTTTCAATGGATTAAAAACGTACATAATGTTTGAAGATGATATTCTTTATTTGCACTGAGCTGTATTTTAAATGTTAATACAGCTGAGCATACATTAGGACTAATAAGATTCTTGTAAACATTTTCGAAAATACAAAACTGTGATGAGACTCTGTGATGTTAGCATGGAGTGTACAGGAAAAGATTAGACCTGGGCTTGGGATGAAAACCCCCACTCCCAAAACCCAGCATCTCACTCACACATGAGAATGTTCATTTTCCAAACCAGAAAGAAAGTAAGAAGACATGAAGTCACTCCGTTAATTGTGATAGTTTAGCTGCATCCCTCACTTTTTCTTTCCAAGACACTTGTTCAAGTCACATGGAAAAACAAATTCATAGCATGGGAATCTCACAGGAACACCTAAGCCAGTAAACATGAGTCATGGGCTAAGAAGTACATGGAGGAATGCATTATCACTGCATGGGTATTTTGGCACTATTACGGAAACTATCATCTGAATCTATCATTAAAAAATGTTAGTTCGGGGACTTTGTGATGATCCAGTGACTAAGACCCTGAGCTCCCAGTGCACGGAGCTCTGGTTCTTTCCCTGATCAGGAAACCAGATCCCACACGCTGTAGCTAAGAGTTTACATGTCACAACCAAAGAACCTGAAAAATACAAGGATAACTGAAGATCCTACCTGCCACCAGAAGACCCAGTGCAGCCAAATAAATTTTAAAAATGGGTTGTAAATGAACTTCACTTCATATATGCCTTCCCTGGAAAAGACTCTGATGCTGGCCAGGATTGGGGGAAGGGGGAGAAGGGGACGACAGAGAATGAGATGGCTGGATGGCATCACCGACTCGATGGACATGAGATTGAGTGAACAGTCAGACACGACTGAGCGACTGAACTGAACTGAATGTTGTGGTCCTTTAACAGACTGGAACCTGGTGGTCCAGAGTTAACAATAAGAAAGTAAAAGAGAGAAAGAGGCTAATATTCCCTGGTTTACGCAAAAAACCAATAAAGTCCTTGACACAGGGCTTGTACCGCTCATGAAGGCACAGGACGTCCTCTCGAGGAGGTCTTGAAAACCCTGGCAAGAAATTGAGCTCGGCAGGTTTCCATGCTCCAGAGAATTAGGCTGAGGGAGAGAGAGAGAGCGAGAGAAAGAAAGAAAGACACAGGGACCCAAGAGCTGATGGAACAAGGGTGCTTAAATGATCGTTGTGTGAGCATATATAGGCTGTTAAGGAATTTCTTTGACAATGATATAGATCAGAAAACCAAACATGTATAGTTACCATTACCAAGGAATTAACAATGGTCATAAGGTCAGAACACAATCCATATCTCAAGAGGGAGGGTGGTGACTAGGCAGATTTACCTAAGGGAAAGAGTTCACTGAAGGTAATCCATGCTTGCGATAAATCTCGTTATCTCAGTCCTGGGCGCAGGACTGAACGGGTGTTATACTATAATATGATTTTTAAACAGCAATATTTTCTACAGTAATCCTAACCCCAAAAAAGATGAGAAATGACCCACACGCCATTTCAGAAACTATTCTGATCTGGAAAAGAAATGATAAAATAATCAGAACAACATGGGCATATTTATTTTTGAGTGTGGTATTTGTATAACCCAGGATGAATTGTCTATCAAGGAAACAGGTAATATTTTTAAAAAGCATACTCTGACCCAAGAGCTCTGGAGTGGGAGAAATGTGCCATTTATTTTAACAAGCTTAACTGTTTTCTTAGTATTGTTAACAAGCTCCTTTTAACTGGTGATGTTCAAAATTCCGCTGCATGAATACCATTTTAAACAGTAATGAAATACAATAGTAAGGTAAGCATTCATACTTACTTTTGAACTTCAAGTGTTTTACAAATTTTACAGTTCAAATATGATAGCACCCTCAGTAGCAACAATCATTTGAACTATTCAGGATATACTATATATCTTTCTGAGAATTTTTACAGAGTCTTGGATGTGTAACAGAAATAATTTAAAATCAGTTTTGTTGTTGTTCCACCTTTTTGCAAATATGTAGCAAACATTCCTTAAACAGGTTAAATTTACTTCACTTTATGTACTCTAAACTTTAATAATACACACACAAATGTATAGAGACAACTCTAAAGAAAGTTCACAGAAGTTTCTCTGTGAAGAATACAAAATACAAGAAAAATAAGTGATCAAATCATTGAATATTTTCATGCATACATATATTAAAATGGAACTACATATTCATTTCACTAGAATGAAATAACCTAAAGCCATGGAAAATATGTACGAACAATTTTCAAAGGTTAGAATAAATATAAATATTCATGAAATGATGATGGCTTTTATATAAACTCTAGGTTTCTGCCTGAACACAAAGATGCACAAACACACTTAAAGTAAAAGCAACCTTCTATAAGTAACAGATCCTTAGGAAGAAACATTTTTAATCCATCTCTTCTTGTAAAACTCAAGTGTATTTTAGCATTTATGGTAAAACAAAAATGTACAAACTGTGCATGAATGCATGCTAAGTCACATCAATCATGTCTAACACTTTGCGAGCCCAGGGACTGTAACCATCCAGACTCTTCTGTCCATGGGATTTCCCAGGCAAGAATACTGGAGGGGGTTGCCATTTCCTTCTTCAGGGGACCTTTCCAACCTGGGGATCAAACCCAGTTCTCCTGCATTGGCAGGCAGATTCTTTACCATTGAGCCACCTGGATTCACTGAAAACAATTTCTTCTCTTTAGTAGGAATGATCAAAAACACAACATGAGAAACAGTCTACATCTTATTAGCAAATATACCATGACACCTATTTAGAACACATTTCCAGACCGATGTGAAGAAACTGTAAACCTTTACTGAAGCACATAAAGTCTGAAAATCACAAGTTTTACTTGAAAGACATGGTGACATAAAGACTTCAGTGACTGCAAATTCAGAACAATTCAAACTCAAAACAAACATGGATATTTCAAATATAAGTCTCAGCTGTATCTAGGAGAGCCAACAAAATTTGGAACTTTTACAAGAGAAAACCTAAATAGAGGGAAATTACAGGTTTCTGTAATTACAATCTGTAAATGTGTAATTCTGCCAAATTACAGATAAAGTTATTATTGTATAGACTAGTAAAACTTCAAAACAAATGATGCAAAATAGTTACAAGGTAGCCAAAGAAGCTCACCTAAAGAGAGACTTGGACATTATTTTGAACAATAAAATAGAAGGTAAACACAATATTTTTAAATAATGCAACAAGTGATGTATTCCGAGGTAAAAACAAAAATCAGAGGGGGGAAAAAAACTCAAAGGGCATACAGGAAAGATTTAGGTTTCAGCTTCGTGTAATAAAGAATTTAGGGACTTGCCTGATGGTCCAGTGGTGAGAAATCTGCCTGTCAATGCAGAGGACACGGGTTCCATCCCTGGTCAGGGAAGATCCCACATGCCTTGAAGCAACTAAGCTAGTGTGCCACAGCTACTGGCGCCCACCTGCTCCAGAGCCTGCCAGTTATTAATACAACCACTGAACCCGTGCCTTAGAGCCAGAGCTCCACAAGATAGTAGCGCCTCCTAATCACAACAGAGAAAGCCCAAGCCCATCAGCAAAATCCCAGTATAGCCAAAACTAAATAAATACTAAAACTAAAAAAAAGAATATGGCAGGCTTTGGTCCCCGGTTGTGGAAGTTTGTTAACTACTCTTGGAATTTAAGTGTTTTTTCCCTTGGAATTTCCTTAGTGACTGAAATGGCTTTATTACTTTCCGTGGGCCCTGATTACTTATGCTAACATGACCTATGGTGGGCCCCTAGTTTAATAATGGGATGACTCAGGTTGTGAGGCTGGCCATTTCACGAAGACCAACGAAGTGACTAGAGACTTGTGACTTTGAGCCAGGTGGGCTTATTTGCCCAACCTCTAAGCAGGGGACAATGCTGGAGATGGTTATCAAGCCTATGTAGCTAAACCCCAATAAAAACGCGGGACATAAAAGCTTGAGTGAGCTTCTCTGGCTGGCAATACTCTGTTTTCTGTCACACGGATGTGCCAGGAGGGCAATGGGTCCCTAGGGATCATGACCCTAGGGTAAATTCAAACAAACTCATTCAGAAGTTAAGAAGCTTATCAGGTAAAAAAAAAAAACAGCATTTCAGGAAAGAGAGACAGAACCAAGAAACAAAAGGACTATGCCTCTTACCTCGGAATGAGTCATTTCTGACTCCTTGCTTTTCTCTTCCTCTGGCCTTCCTTCTCAGGTAAGATCAGTCTTGGGAAGTGACCCCTGAGTGTTCAAAATAGCCTGTTCAAGACTTAGAAAAATACACCTAGGTCCCTGTAACATAGCCCCACACACAGGGAGGATCTCAACACAATCCTCTACGGCCACTGATACAGCAGGGATTCTGGAACACAGAATCAAACGAGGTGCTTTTAGTTTTACTCTTCTCTTCAGAACTCGCGGCCCGGCTTGTGAAAACCACACGTTCTAGGCTGACCCTCCCCTTCAAACCTTAGGCGAGACCCTGACCAAACTCCATACAGAATAGAGCCTCCTTCACCTCTTCGTGCATCAGGGACCTAGGGGTTGCGCAATGCAGGACTTGAAGCAGCGGCCTCTACAAGTTAGAAGGTAGAAGTGCCCGAGAAGGACGTGGTTCTAGAACGATACTAACAGTAAGCGGACGTGGGCCCCAGGGACCCGGCAGGTAAGCGAACGGACTGCAGAACTCACGGCGATGCGAGGACACACTGGGGACGCCAAAATGGTCCCGGTAGTTTGATCGTCCACAGAGACCCCCGAAACCCACGTGTGAAGGACCACAGGCTGAGGGACTACGAGATCCGGGTCCTAAACAAACAAACTCACCAGAACTCTCCGTCGATCACTTCACTCCATTCCGGGTCTGCAGGATACTGCGCACGCGCGGGCGGAAGATCCGGCACAGGGAAGGTGACTGCGCTCCGCCGCGGCCAACCAGAGGCGACGTAAGCGGAGAGGGTGGGGCGAGGCCCGAAGCGCCGGGAGGTAGGGGCGGGGCCAGTGGGGGCGGAGCCTGGTCCCCCTCACCTGGGCCCCTGTCAGGTTTGTGGCTGTTGGCCCTTCTGTCCAGCTGTGCTCCCTTTCTCTGCCTTTTGACGCCTTTAAATCTCTTCGATTTCCTCTGGAGCAGAGCTGCTTCCTGCCTGTTCTAACTTACTGTTTCACACAGCTGAGGGCAAAAGAGACGAATTTTGAGAGCTGCCGCTATGGGAAGCCGAGATGTTTTCAGCAAGTTGAAAATCGGGGAAAATTCAAAAGCCCTTTGTGTGAGTTGTGAAGGTGGGTGTCTCCTCAGTGACGAAAAGTAGAATGTAATCACTCAGATGCTCCGTTGGGAGGAAGCCTCAGTAATTGTAACCAGAGACCTACTTAACAACAGGGCAGCTGGCCTTTCCCTTCGGAAGTGATTCCAGAAAGGAAGAGGGAGACCGGAATCCACATTGCCGTTTATAAGGTAACCCCAGAAGTGACATACCGTTACTCCTGTCAGAATATGTTGATACACAGATTGCCTCTGTTAATCGTTGCTGCTGCTGAAGCAACCAATTGCCCTGCTTCTTGCAGGACTGAACAAGTTTCCAAGAAGCAGGACTTTCTGTGCTAAAACTGGACACGAAGCTAGGCAAATGGTGGCGTGGATCACATCGACTGCTCTTCACTTAGCTTCCCAAACACCCTCCCCACTGTTGGCTTTCTTTCCTAACCTCCTCCTCTTCACCCAGTCCTTGAAAGGATAATCTGGAGGAGATTTAACACAAGACAGGAAAAACAGAGGCCCACAGACAATTGTATCCCAGGAGAGTACACCTTTCTCTTTAAATGTGAGATTAGCAACTTCCCTGGTAATCCAGTGGTTAAGATGCTGTGCTTCCACTGCAGGTTATGTCGGTTCAATCCCTGGTCGGGGAGCTAAGATCTCAGAGTTGAGGATTTAATCATTTCTTACACAAAAAGCATTAATTACAATATAAAGGAAAATGTATGTCAAGATATTAAATCCCTTATTAAAGAGAATATGTTTGGGAGCTTCCCCGGCAGTCCAATGGTTAAGACCCCACCTTCCGATGCAGAATTGGGGTTCCTTCCCTAGCCGGGGAACTAAGATCCCACATGTTTTGGGGTGTGAACAAAATGAAAAGAAAATATGTTTCTTAAGTATCTGTGAGTGGGAACATATTCTAAGTAGAGGATATTGATGATGATTTTCATGATAAAATTATCAGTAGGTCAATTCTTATGGTTCCCTGCTGGAAACTCTGGTTCTGAATATGACATTGGTCACTAAGAACTAGGAGAATCTTTCTCTAGGGAGTTGGAACTAAGGTATACCGAAGTCCCCTCTTTGGTTGAGTCCAGGGATACCCTCAGGATGAGCGGTGTCAGCGAGAAAAGGAAGAAAACAAAGTGAGTCGAGTCTTGGTTGAGTGTTGAATCAAGACTATTTCATTTTTGTACATCAGTGTTTATATACCCTAAACTAGTACAGTGCTAAAGGGGAGAGTGAGCAAAGTCAGCTTAACATTGTGTCAGTTTGCCCTTTACAAAACCAGAATGCTTTCTGCATACTTCTCTGTTTACTAGAGTCTTTTTTATAGTAGACATTAATACATTATCTTCTGGCCTTGAGGCCTATTAACATCTCATGACCTTTTCTTACAAGCTAGGTGAATGCAAAGCTGTTTTTTGTAAGCTATTCTTATTTTTCCACTTGTCTTGTGCTAAACAGAAAACAGAAAAGTTATAATTTCATAAGGTAAAAGTTAAACAGGTTACAGCACATTAGAAATTTAACACAATGGTCAGTTCTTTTTAGTTACTGCACACAGACTCTGCGGCTCCGGTGAGGCAGCCTCTGCCTCGCATTCCTGATTAAAAGCCTCGGTTGTCTTATGGTTTCTACACTAGGGCTAAACTCTTATTATTCTAAATTCTAACTATAGTAACAATAATTTCTACATCAAGAGCAAAAACACAGCTAGCAAACGTGGATTCAGTAACAACTTCTGGAATAATATTTTTTATATTCTCTAATAGGGCTTCTTCACCCCCTGAAGGGCTCTATCTAGTAGGGCTTCTGTGTGATCAGGTTCTTTATGCTATTTATGATGAAGGTGTTGTGAGCAGTCGTGTGCATTAGTGCCAAGGGCATAAACAAGTTGATTTTGTTTGGAAAGAGGTCGGGGAAGGCCTTCTGCCTGAGTCACAGAAATTAAGGGGCAGTCAGAAAGACAACAGTCAGAAAGATAAGCATCAGAAAGACAGATATCATCTTTAAGGTGAGCGCCGGGCAGCTTTTTGAAATCCCTGAAGTCCTGATCTGCCTTGCTTGTCAGGTCTTGTCCTCATGACCTTGTCATGGGTGGGATCTCGCGTGCTGGCTCCCGGCAAATGTGTACCTGCTATTGCAGACTACAGCGAAAATTATGCGGGGATTTCTATCAGACATTGAACCCTAACTGTAAACAGGAGGTATTTGCCTCAAGATACTTTTTGAGAAGTTCTATGACATTTCAGACAATGAGGTATGAAAGTTTCACCTTTGTAAAATGACAGATGGAGAAATTCTTGACAGTCCCTCTCACGTGCTTTGGCTCCATTTCTCTACTCATACTCTAAATGGAGGTACAGTTCAGTAGTCTCAAGAATAGAAAATAACTCGTCTTTTGTAGAAAAACTTCTCAGGGATACAAACTATATAAGCAGACACATGAAATTCCCTTTCTTTGTTAGGCCTCAGTATTTCCTACTGCTTCCTTGTGAGTCCCTGTCTGTCTCCAGGGACCAAAGGGAATAGAACCTTCCAGAAGGATTTCAAGAGTCCCTTTGGAGATGATCGGTACAAAGTTTTCATTGGTGCTTTATCATTAGCAGCTGAGCATTAAAGCTTTTCACAATTAATCTCAGTTCCCCAAGCCTGTCTCACATCGCAGATACAGGTGTGAAGATAATTGCAGTTCTGAGGGGACGTGATGTACAGAAACACAAACCCATGTCTGGAGGTCTGGCTGCCTCCCTCCCTATCACAGGAGCAGCTTGCCGTGACCAACACCTGAACCCAGTATCCGGGCTATGTGAGGATATCAAGTGAGTATTTTCTGTTTCAGCCTGAGGGCAAGAATCTGCAAGAAACAGGTGCTTCGGGCAGTCTGGGTTGGTGACCATACAGGAAAAAGGGTCAAAGTAATCCAGTGCCAAAGCAACACTGGAAGGAGGAATAATTCAAAAATTAAATGAAGCTATTAAAGAGAGATTAGGTGCTACCAGATGTCAGCTCCCAATGCCTCCTAATGTATCTTAGTGTACTTCTTTTTGAAAAATATGTATTTGGCTGTACCGGATCTTACTTGTGGCCTATGGGACCTAGTTCCCTTACCAGGGATCAAACCTAGGCACCTCCCCCCAATCCCGACCCCCCCACCCCCCACCCCTGCCCTCACTGCAGCTAGCCTTGAGAGCAACGTGTCTTAGTCACTGGACCACCAAGGAAATCACAATGTAATTTTTGTGACAGTGATTGTTATTGTAGAATCCAAGCGATATGAAACCTGATGTTTAATGTAACTAATGACTGGAATTGCAGAGATATATGGGAAATCAGGGAGTACCTTACAGAAAGCATACATTTTTAGGGTTACTGTATGTGTGATTCATGGCGTTGCAAAGAGTCGGACACGACTGAGCGATTGAACTGAACTGAACTGATACGGGTGCCAACAGCACCTCCATGATTAATAAACATAAATCTATAGAAATGATCTTTTCTAGAAACAGTATATACAGTTGACAATTGTGTGCTTAGTCCATCAGTCGTGTCTGACTCTTTGCAACGTCATGGACTGTAGCCAGCCAGGCTCATCTATCATGGAAGTCTCCAGGCAAGAATAGTGGAGTGGGTAGCCATTTCCTTCACCAGGGTATCTTTCCGACCAAGGGATCGAACCCTGGTCTCCTGCATTATAGGCAGGTTCTCTACCATCTGAGCTACCAGGAAGCCTTAGAAATACCTTCTCTAACTCTGGAGTTTATAAAGTGCTTAACAAAGACATTGTTTCCTACTGACAACATCCATAGTTGGCTGATTTGGGTCAGACCATTTTCCAAAACCAACTTCAGAAATGGGTTTCAGATGGTAGCTATCAGGCATAAAACCAGAATGTGTCGTATTCTCTGATTTGAAAATATTCTCAAAATTTATAGACAAATTGTGGAATTTCATTTTACAAAATAAAAGTCACGTTTTAAATATGTCCTTTTCTTTAAACGTGATATATTAATGTTTCAGAAATCTTGACTTCCACTTAATACTTTTAATGTCACATTAATTAACAGATCAGTTTATGATTTGGAATAAGTCGTGTTTATTTTGTATGTCACATCAGTTTATCACACATTGATTTTTCTAAATATCATTGTGTAGGTTATAGTCTTCCATGACTGGTAGATGTTTATTCAATTCCTGTCAAAAACCAATTAATATTTCTGTCACCAAGCAAGTAAAGAGCTTAGAGTGCATTTGAAAAACAAAATTTGTCAAAAATTTTAAAAAATATTTTAAAATTTTATTTTTTAATTGAAGGATTATTTATTTACAGAATTTTATTCTCTGTCAAACCTCAACATGAATCCGTAAGCCATAGGCATATGTATATGTCCTCCCTCTTGAACATTCCTCCCATCTCCCTCCCCCATTGCACCCCTGTAAGTTGATAAAGAGCCCCTATTTGAGTTTCCTGAGACATTCATCAAATTCCCACTGGCTACCTATTTTACACGTGGTAATGTAAGTTTCCATGTTACTCTCTCCATACATCTCACCCTCCACTCCCCTCTCCCCATGTCCGTAAGTCTATTCTCTATATCTGTTTCTCCATTCAGTTCAGTTCAGTTCAGTTCAGTCGCTCAGTCGTGTCCAACTCTCCGCGACCCCATGAATCACAGCACGCCAGGCCTCCCTGTCCATCACCAATTCCCGGAGTACACTCAAACTCATGCCCACAGAGTCGGTGATGCCATCCAGCCATCTCATTCTCTGCCGTCCGCTTCTCCTCCCGCCCCCAACCTTTCCCAGCATCAGAGTCTTTTCCAGTGAGTCAACTCGTCGCATGAGGTGGCCAAAGTATTGGAGTTTCAGCTTTAGCATCAGTCCCTCCAATGAACATCCAGGACTGATCTCTTTTAGAATGGACTGGTTGGATCTCCTTGCAGTATAAGGGACTCTCAAGAGTCTTCTCCAGCACCACAGTTCAAAAGCATCGATTCTTCGGTGATCAGCTTTCTTCACAGTCCAACTCTCACATCCGTACATGACCACGGGAAAAACCATTGCCTTGACTAGACGGACCTTGGTTGGCAAAGTAATGTCTCTGCTTTCAGTTCAGTTCAGTTCAGTTCAGTCGCTCAGTCGTGTCCGACTCTCCGCGACCCCATGAATCACAGCACGCCAGGCCTCCCTGTCCATCACCAACTCCCGGAGTACACTCAAACTCATGTCCACAGAGTCGGTGATGCCATCCAGCCATCTCATTCTCCGTCGTCCCCTTCTCCTCCCGCCCCCAACCTTTCCCAGCATCAGAGTCTTTTCCAGTGAGTCAACTCGTCGCATGAGGTGGCCAAAGTATTGGAGTTTCAGCTTTAGCATCAGTCCCTCCAATGAACATCCAAGATTGATCTCCTTTAGAATGGACTGGTTGGATCTCCTTGCAGTATAAGGGACTCTCAAGAGTCTTCTCCAACACCACAGTTCAAAAGCATCGATTCTTCGGCGATCAGCCTTCTTCACAGTCCAACTCTCACATCCATACATGACCACGGGAAAAACCATTGCCTTGAGTAGACGGACCTTTGTTGGCAAAGTAATGTCTCCGCTTTTTAATATACTATCAAGGTTGGTCATAACTTTCCTTCCAAGGAGCAAGCGTCTTTTAATTTCATGGCTGCAAACAGCATCTGCAGTGATTTTGGAGCCCAAAAAAACAAAGTCTGACACTGTTTCCACTGTTTTCCCATCTATTTCCCATGAAGTGATGGGACCAGATGCCATGATCTTTGTTTTCTGAATGTTGAGCTTCAAACCAACCTTTTCACTCTCCTCTTTCACTTTCATCAAGAGGTTTTTGAGTTCCTCTTCACTTTCTGCCATAAGGGTAGTGTCATCTGCATATCTGAGGTTATTGATATTTCTCCCAGCAATCTTGATTCCAGCTTGTGCTTCTTCCAGCCCAGCGTTCCTACTACCCTGCAAATAAATTCTTTCGTACGATCTTCCTAGATTCCGTATATATGTGTTAGTATATGGTATTTATATGTCTCTTTCTGACATACTTCACTCTGTGTAAGTTATATAGTTTTTAATGTATATAAAAATTATATATTTATACATATATAATTTGTGTTTATATAATTATATAGCTTTTAAGAAAAATAAAATTTTTCATAGAAATATGAAAGTGGCTCAGTCATGTCTGACACTTTGCAACCCCATGGATGATACAGTCCATGGACTTCTCCAGGCCAGAATACTGGAGTGGGCAGCCTTTCCCTTCTCCAAGGGATCTTCCCAAGCCAGGAATCGAACTGGGGTCTCCTGCATTGCAGGCGGATTCTGTATCAACTAAGCAACCACGGAAGCCCTGCCATAGAGCAGACCTCTAAACTAGACTAGAATCGGGGCGTCCCTGGTGGCTCAGACAATAAAGAATCTACCTGAGATGCAGGAGACCCACATTCAATCCCTGGGTCAGGAAGATCCGCTGGAGTAGAAATGGCATGCCACTCCAGTATTCTTCTCTGGACAATTCCATGGACAGAGGAACATGGCAGGCTACAGTCCATGGGGTCCCAAAGAGCTGGACATGACTGGACATGACTGAACATGACTGGATGGCTAATACTTTCTACTTCTCTCAGTATATCTACATTTTATTAGATGCATAAAATTTATCCATCCTCCCTGTTGACTTAATAGTAACTATTTAAGATAAACAGAAACTTGTTACTCAAATAATATGTTTAGAAATGCCATCAAACTTAAAATTAAATGACAAGGCATGGAAACATACATGTATACATATATCTTTTATTTTAAGACATAACTACTTTTGTAAAATACATTAACATCATTGTGATTAAATACAATTATTTTATAAATCAAGTTCAAAATAAAGGACAGAATGGTATGGACCTAACACAAGCAGAAGATATTAAGACGAGATGGCAAGAATACACAGAAGAACTGTACAAAAAAGATCTTCACGAATAAGATAATCATGATGGTGTGATCACTCACCTAGAGCCAGACATCCAGGAGTGCAACGTCAAGTGAGCCTTCGGAAGCATTACTTACAAACAAAGCTAGTGGGGGTTTTGGAATTCTAGCTGAGCTATTTCAAATCCGAAAAGATGATGCTGTTAAAATGCTGCACTCAATGTGCCAGCAAATTAGGAAAACTCAGCCCTGGCCACAGGACTGGAAAATATCAGTTTTGATTCACATCTCAAAGAAAGGCAATGCCAAAGAATGCTCAAACTGAAGCACAGTTGTTGAACTCATCTCACATGTTAGCAAAGTAGTTCTCAAAATTCTCCAAGCCAGGTTTCAACAGTATGTGAACCAAGAACTTCCAGATGTTCAAGCTGGATTTAGAAAAGGCAAAAGAACCAGAGATCACATTGCCAACATCCCTTGGATCATAGAAAAAGAAAGACAGTTCCAGAAAAACATCTATTTCTGCTTCATTGACTCTCTTACAGTGTTTGTGTGGATCACAAAAAACTGGAAAATTCTTAAAGAGATGGGAAAGCCAGACCACCTTAGCTGTCTCCTGAAAAATCAGTATGCAGGTCAAGAAACAACAGTTAGAGCTGGAACAATAGACTGGTTCCACATTTCGAACGGAGCACATCAAGGCTGTATGTTCTCACATGGCTTATTTAACTTAAATGCAGAGTACATCATGCGAAATTCGTGGCTGGATGAAGCACAAACTGGAATCGAGATTGCTGGGAGAAATATCAATAAACTCAGATATGCAGAAGACACCACCCTTAGGGCAGAAAGTGAAGAGGAACTAAAGAGTCTCTTGATGAAAGTGAAAGAGGAGAGTGAAAAAGCTGGCTTCAGACTCAACATTCAATAAATGAAGATCATGAAACCCAGTCCCATCACTTCATGGGAAATAGCTGAAGAAACAATGGAAACAGTGACAGACTTTATTTTCTTGGGCTCCAAAATCACTATAGATATTGATGGCAGTCATGAAATTAAACGGTGCTTGTTCCTTGGAAGAAAAGCAATACGCAATCTAGAGAGGATATTAAAAATCGGAGTCATTACTTCACTAAGAAAGGTCTGTATAGTCAGAGCTATGGTTTTTCCAGTAGTCATGTATGGATGTGAGAGTTAGACCATGAAGAAAACTGAGCGCTGAAGAACTGATGCTTTTCAACTGTGGTGTTGGAGAAGACTCTCAAGAGTCCCTTGGACAGCAAGGAGATCATAACAGTGAATCCTAAAGGAAATCAGTCCTGAATATTCATTGGAAAGACTGATACTGAAGGTCCAAACCTTTTGGCCACCTGATGTGAAAAACTGACTTATTGGAAAAGACCCTGATGCTGGGAAAGATTGGAGGGAGAAGGGGACGACAGAGGATGAGATGGTTGGATGGCATCACTGACTCAAAGGACTCGAGTTTGAGCAAACTCTGGGGGTTGGTGATGGACAAGGAAGCATGCTATGCTGCAATCCATGGTGTTGCAAAGAGTTGGTCACAACTGAGTAACTGAACTGAACTAAGTTGGAGAAGGAAATGGCAACCCACTCCAGTGTTCTTGCCTGGAGAATCCCAGGGATGGGGGAGCCTGGTGGGTTTCCGTCTATGGGGTCCTAATCCTTTGCCCCAAATAACACAAACCACTTAAAACACAGTCAGATCCCATTTCTTTTTATATCAAGAAAAATGTATATACTTATGAAGACAAAATCAACCCACTAATTGAAAACCACAACGAAATACCAGTCCTAATCCTTTCCTAATCCTTTGCCCCAAATAACACAAAACACTTAAAACACAGTCAGATCCCATTTCTTTTTATATCAAGAAAAATGTATATACTGTATGAAGAGAAAATCAACCCATTAATTCCAAACCACAGCCAAATACCAGTCCCAAACAGATTTCTAGATAATTTTTTCTCTTTCTTTTGGACAGAAATATTTCTTAAGAATGTTTTCATCATTATCACTTTCCTTTCTTTCTATTGTTAATATAGCTTTATTTGTTTTAAATTTTTTAAACTTATTGCAAGGAGATATCTTGACAAGAGCAGAAAAAGCATTTCAAGGAATTCAAAGACTCTTCTCTTCCTCTGCCCATTTGGTATCAAGATGGATTGAATAAACAATAGAAACCTAGGGAATTAATCTTACAGAGAAAGGGATATGCTTGTATTTCCCCAGATGGATCCAACGAACTCATATGACTTCCTCTTCAGAAGATTCAACCTAAGGGGCCCCCCAGCATTCAGACTAGAGATGATACAACAAAACCCTCAGGAGAAAGGAATTCCAAAACAAGGCGACTTTAAAAATCTCCAAAAAAGGCCGCACTCGACATCATCGACCTTATGATCTCCCTAGTTGGAGACAGATAAATACCCTTACTAATCAAACTGAAAATCTGATTTTTCAATAGGGAATGCCTCGGAATCCTGAAAATATTTTTCTTCGCTATGCTTGCTTTGCTTGCTTTTGCCTCCCCCGCTCGAGCTAAACCAATTAATCACACTTACTGGGCTTACATACCTAACCCCCGCTTTATTTCAGGTTGTAGTATGGATGGAGAGAAAACCAAACAATGAAACAATGACTCCATACATAGGCCTTCTCCCTGGAGCCTTAAAGGGCCCTCACACCCTGAAGAAGAAGGGAAACTAATTAATATCTCTCTAGGTTATGAAGTCCTTCCTTTATGTATGGGCCCAGCAAAATTATGTATAAAAGTTAGCTGACGTAGTTCTGGGCTCCCCACGGGGGAACGCCAGCTCAGTGCTCGGCCGGGCTCTCGATGCTCCAGAAGGACCGAGTTGCCTTGGCGTCTTACTCCGGCAGCGGGAGGGAGGCCGCCCGTCTAGGCGCCCAATAGTTTCGGCAGCGACGTGCAGAGGGACAGCGGAAGGAACCGGCGTGGCGGACCTGGGGAGCCAGGGGCAGAGCGCGAGCAAGCCTGGAACCACGGCGGCGGCAGGAACGGGGCCAGCGTCTTCCTCCCGGCTGCTGAGCTTAGCTCCTCTTCCCACGCCCACTCCCACGCTCTGGCGATCGTGGAAGAATGGAGGTGAGCCACTCGATGAAGGAGCGGACCATCTCTGAGAACAGCCTGATCATCCTGCTGCAGGGCCTCCAGGGCCAGGTCACCACCGGTGGACCTGCGGGACGAGAGCGAGGCCCACGGACGCATAGACAACGTCGATGCTTTCATGAACATCCGCCTGGCCCAGGTCACCTACACAGACCGCTGGGGGCATCGGGTGGAGCTGGACGACCTCTTTGTGACAGGCCGGAACGTCCCTTACGTCCACATCCCCGACAGCGTGAACATCACCAGCAACCATTGAGCAGCAGCTGCAGGTCGTCCATCGGGTGCGTTACTTTGGCAGCAAGGGGCCAGGCCGGCAGGAATTTCCCTCCAAGAACTCTTAAGCCTGTCCCGGTCCCCACTCAGGTTCCTGCAGACTTCTTCTGAGCCAAAGCCTGCTCTCCCTGCCCACCCAGAATCTGGGAGGGGAGCAGGACCAGCCCAGAAGCTGGTGTCTGACGTCACCTGTCACAGCTGCCTTTCTCAGGGTCTCACCTCTCAGACTCACCCTGGGACCCGGAATTTTAGTTATCTGACTGTGGCCTTGGGGTAGAGGACAATCCCCCCTTTGGATCCTTATTTATCTGAATCTCTAATTTCCTGATTTAGGGACTGTGTCAGATAGTTTTCAACCCTCTTGCATTGAGGACTATTAAACATCCCAGGCCTGAGGGGCCCCATTTCTCTTGTAAAAAAAAAAAAAAAAGTTAGTTGACAAACTTGGGTTTTTGCCCTGCCTCCAAAAGAAGACTTTCGGACACTGCTTGCATTATTTACTGCCCTTTCCTTGTCCGAGAATCATGTTTATACTACTAAAATTTTAGGGAAAGAATTAGGAAAGAATAAAGAACACTATGCAAAGGATTTACTAATAAAAACTTTAAATATATTCCTGTTCACTGGGAAAAGTGTCAAGCCAAATCAGGAAAATCAATATTTGTGGCTAAGCATACAATTGTCGATTGGAGACCCCCATGGTATATGGTTATCTAACTGCTCAGATGATATTAATGGAACTCCGTGTGATTATATTATTGAAGTCACATAGAAAACTACTAATATTACAATGGAACATTACCATGACAGAGGACTTTTTGGATGGCTTGACGGTAGAATGCCCCCAGCTTGTCCTTGAATCATTCCTGATAAACAGATTGGGCCTGAGCAATGGGACATCTGGAAACTTGCTGCAAGCACCAAGGAACTTAGGACTTGGACTTAATATTTCAGAGACTAATCATAGCATAGCAATTATTTCTTTCGCTATAATCAATCATATTTTATACAAGGCTATGTTCCACTTCCTTTTGTTATAGCTATAGAAAACTTACAATTCAGTAAGACTTTACGTTCTGTAACTTGCATAAATTGTAAATTATATACTTGTCTTAACTCCTCTATTTCCTTGAGAAATGACTCCCTTTTGATTCTTCAATCTCGACATAATCTATGGTTACCAATAAATCTTCAGTGGCCCAGGGAAGAAGGTCCCATGCCTGGACTTGCTTCTCGATTACTCACTAAATTTCTCTGGCAATCTAAACGATTCATTAGATGGCTGGTATTTGGCATTTTGAGATTAAGAGCTATTTGCACCACTGCTGCTGTCACTGGTGTTGCTTTACAAACCTCAATTCAAACACATAATTTTATTCAAAGTTAGACTAAAGATGCCCATACTATGTGGGCCACTCAGGCACAGATAGATGAAGATATTCAAGAGGAAATACGAGAACTAAACAGCCATCAAATGGGTTGGAGATCAATTAACAGATATACAAAAACAAATGATGCTAAAATGTGGTTGGAAATGCACTCAATTTTGTGTTACTCCTGTTCACTTCAATAATAATGCCTACAACTGGGAACAAGTCAAATTTCATTTGCAAATCATACATGATAATCCTTCTCTCGTTGTACAATAATTACAAAAAGAAATATTTGAAACTTTTTCTAATAATCGGCCCCCTTCCACTAATTTGGAAACTTTAGCTGAACAACTAGCTGATCAATTATCGGGGTTAAACCCATGTGGATGATTTCAAAGCATTACTCACAGCATCAGGTCCAGAACTGTAATTTTAGTGACTGTCTTGACAATTATATTTGTCATCTACCATTGCCTTCTTAAAGATTGTTAAAACTAAACAAACTCTTATGGTCAGAACTCTTTTTACAAATATTATAAATAAATAAGGGGGAATTGTCAGGGAGTGTTTAACAGGAGGATTCCTATATGCTGTTTCTCACAAGTCCTTTGTTTCTTTTCAAGTGGAGGAAGCAAGCTTCTCCCAGGAACTGGGGTCATTGTGTGAGACGGGCTCGGATCTCCTCTAGTAAACATTCTCTTTATGACAAACTTGCTTAGTCTCTTCCCCCTTTTCGTTGAAATATGGATTGTCTCCTGACCTTGCGACCATTATTAACCCCTGATTCCCTTGGTAACAGTTACTGTACGTGTGGTTTTCTGATCTTTATCATTGTTGAAAGAAATTTCTTGTACCACAGCCTTTATGTACACACAGAGAAATCATTAAAGTACCTTCGCTCCATCGGAGCTTGGGTCCCTGTGTCCTTCTTTTCTTCTTTCTTTCTTTCTCTCTCTTTCTCGCTCCTCGGCTGATTCCTTAGAGGGTAGAGACCCATCTTGCCGACTCTCCTGCCCGGGCTTCTAAGACTCTCTCAAGAGGGCGCCCGGTGCCTTTGTGGGAGACGCAAGTCCTGTGCCAAGGTTTCCTGCATAAACTAGGGAGTATCAGGCTCTTTCTCTTTCACTCTTATCGTCGTCTCCGGACCACCAGGTCCCCGGTCCACAAAGGACCCCAACAGATGGTAAGTAAGACCAATGTGCTGGGTAAAGCCTTTGTCACAATCCTTACATTTACAAGGCTTCTCTCCAGTATGAATTTGCTTGTATTTAGTAAGAGTTACAGAGTGACTGAAAGCTTTCCACATTTTTTACATTGCTAAGGTTTTTCTCCAGTGTGAATTCTCTGATGGCAAGTAAGACCTGTGAGCTGGATAAAGTCTTTGCCACAACCTTAACATTGAAAAGGCTTCTCTCCAGTATGAACTCTCTGGTGGTATATAATACCTGAGAGCCGGCTAAAGTCTTTGCCACAGTCTTTGCATTTATATGGCTTCTCTCCAGTATGAATTCTCAGATGGTAAGTAAGACCTATGCTCTGGCTAAAGGCTTTGCCACAATCCTTACATATATAAGGCTTCTCTCCAGTATGAATTCACTGGTGTTGAGTAAGATGTGACTTCTTATTAAAGGCTTTTCCGCATTCTTTACATTTATAAGGCTTCTCTCCAGTATGAATTTGCTTGTGTTTACTAAGAGTTGAATAGTGACTGAAAGCTTTTCCACATTCTTTACACTTATAAGGTTTCTCTCCAGTGTGAATTCTCTGATGGTTTATAAGATGTGGGAGCCGGCTAAAGGCTTTGCCACAATCTTTACATTTATAAGGCTTCTCTCCAGTATGAATTCTCAGATGGTAAGTAAGACCTACGCTCTGGCTAAAGGCTTTGGCACAATCCTTACATTTATAAGGCTTCTCTCCAGTATGAATTCGCTGGTGTTGAGTAAGATTTGACTTCTTATTAAAGGCTTTTCCGCATTCTTTACATTTATAAGGTTTCTCTCCAGTATGAATTTGCTTGTGTTTACTAAGAGTTGAATAGTGACTGAAAGCTTTTCCACATTCATTACATTTATAAGGTTTCTCTCCAGTGTGAATTCTCTGATGGCAAGTAAGACCTGAGCGCTGAATAAAGTCTTTGCCACAATCTTTACATTTAAAAGGCTTCTCTCCAGTATGAAGTCTCTGATGGTATACAAGATCTGAGAGCCGGCTAATGTCTTTGCCACAATCTTTACATTTATAAGGCTTCTCTCTGGTATGAATTCGCTGGTGTTGAGTAAGATATGACTTCTGCTTAAAGGCTGTTCCGCATTCTTTACATTTATAAGGCTTCTCTCCAGTATGGATTCGCTGGTGTTTAGTAAGAGTTCCATTGTGACTGAAAGCTTTTCCACATTCTTTACATTTATAAGGTTTCTCTCCAGTGTGAAT
Organism: Moschus berezovskii; assembly: GCF_049115385.1. Lineage (NCBI taxonomy): Eukaryota > Metazoa > Chordata > Mammalia > Artiodactyla > Moschidae > Moschus > Moschus berezovskii. The sequence continues at coordinate 4,888,792 of NC_142481.1, forward strand.
TCTCTGATGGCAAGTAAGATCTGAGAGTCGGCTAAATTCTTTGCCACAATCCATACATTTATAAGGCTTCTCTCCAGTATGAATTCGCTGGTGTTGAATAACAGTTGTATAGTGACTGAAAGCTTTTCCACATTCTTTACATTTATAAGGTTTCTCTCCAGTGTGAATTCTCTGATGGCAAGTAAGACCTGAGTGCTGGATAAAGTCTTTGCCACAATCTTTACATTTAAAAGCCTTCTCTCCAATATGAACTCTCTGATGGTATATAAGATGGGAGAGCCAGCTAAAGTTTTTACCACAATCTTTACTTGTATAAGGCTTCTCTCCAGTATGAATTCGCTGGTGTTTAGTAAGAGTTGTATATTGCCTGAAAGCTTTTCCACATTCTTTACATTTATAAGGTTTCTCTCCAGCATGAATTAATTGATGTTGAGTAAAGCCATAGCACTGGCTAAAGTCTTTGCCACAATCCTTACATTTAAAAGGCTTCTCCCCTGTATGGACTCTCTGATGGTCAGTAAGACTTGATTGCCAGCTAAAGTCTTTGTCACATTCCTTACATTTATAAGGCTTCTTGCCAATATGGATTCGCCGATGTTGACTAAGTTTTGAACTCTGATTAAACATTTTGCCACATTCTGCACATTTGAAAGTTTTCCATCCTGTATGAATTTTCCTATGTCTACATAGATTGAGTGCATTAGTAAAGACTTTCTCACATTTCTTACACTTGAAGTTTTTCTGTGGATTCTGAATACTCTGCTGTTGAATAAGTTCTGAAGACTGATTAGAAACATATTCACTACAATTGTAAGTCTTCTCTCCAGTATGTGTACTCTTATTTAGTGGACGACCTGATGTTCGATAAAAGATATTCCTACATTTATTATTTTTAGAATTCTTATCTGAAGATTGAGGTGCCTGATGTTTCATAAGATCAGAGCCTTGTTCAATGTTACATCCAGTTTCATTGCATGAAGAGTTTCTTGCTCCATCATAAATACTCTGGTAACTATTGGGGTTGGAGCTCCTACTTAAGGCCTGACTCGTGTTATTACACCTGAAAAGTTGTTTCATATTATCCTTCTCACGAAATGCATCAAACAATGATGGCTGAATTAAGTCTCTTCCATTATTATCAACATTACACGTTTTGGAATGGAGAGAAACTGTCTTTTGGTGGAAGAATAATGACCCCTTGCTCTCAGATCCCTCATATTGATTATATTGTGAGTTTTCCCCATCATTTTTAAACTTCTCCTTTTCAGACGTGGTTGAATGTATGTGTAATTGAAGTCTATGTTCAGAGTGGTTTGAATGAGCATTTGGAGTAGAGACTGGATGACCTTCCAGATTTTCCACATTTCCCCTCAGAGAACGTGTATGTTTCAAAACATGATGTAAGTCATCGCTTACAAAGATACACTTCTCCGCAGATGTTGATGACTGAAATGGCTGTTTTCCCCAATTTGACTCACATCGCTCATGTCTTTTGGCAGTCATGTCCACATTATGTGAAACGGTCTCAATTCCTTTATGTCCATAGAAACATCCTCTCAGTCTTTCACATACCCTTGTATATCTCCAGCCTTTGGTTAAATGTTCATTTCCGAGGTGAGCTCTTTCATATAGTCCTAGGTTTGCTTCTTGGATTAAATTTTCTAACCTTGGATTCTTTGACATCAAACCATGGCTATTGTGAGAAGACACAGCTGAAAGATACCAAATAAAAGTTTTCTTATCTACTGTTCTCAGTGAATATCCTTAAAACTGTACAGAAAATAGAGACACAAGAATCAAGATGCACGAGGATTAGGCTGACATGGAGTTCAACACTCTGCACAAATGCATCAAGAATACATCTGCAAATGGAATAGTTCTCACGGAGCCCCCTGTGAACACTAGCAGAGGACCTACAACACCTAAAACACAAAAAAAAAAGACTCTTGCTGAGCCAGGCAGACCGAAGAAGGAAGAAGAAGGAAGAGGAGAGGAAGTGGGATGGGACCTGCAACCCTGGGGACATCTGAAGACGGAAGAGGTCTCCGCCTCCAGGGAAGCCCGTCACTGGGGCGGGATGGGAGCTCAGGTGGGGTAGAAGTGGAGCCTCATTCTCTGTGGGAAGAGAACATGGCAGCCAGCCTGTGGCAGCAGGACAGAGTGAGACCTGCACACAGGGTACTGACCCCAGCCCTGCCCGCCCAGCCTGAGAGGGTGTCCACCCCTGCAGACAAGGGCTGGGTGCTGGAATGTGGGCTCTGGAGAGCAGACCCAGGCAGAGGACTGCTGTGGGCTCTGAGGAGACATCCTGAGGGGACGGGAGTGAGGGAGGAGCTCTACACATGGGAATGCATGTGGAGGAAGCCTGAACCTCCATAGCGCAGAGCGCCATTGGTGAGTGATGCCCAAAGAAGAAGCCCATTGCAGCCTCTCTCCCCCTGTGCTGGCCCCTCCTCCCTGGCACTAGGGAATAGGGTGGGCTCTATTGAGCCCCAGGCATGGCCTCCCCCCATGCACCTCCTCCACCATCAGCAGATTCCTGTGGGTGGGCCACATGAACAGATTGAGCTGAAAGCACAGCCAGCTCCAGCATTAAGGAAGAAAAGCTGAAGTCTCTCCTTGCAGCTGCTCTAACCATGCTTTTACACCCACAACCAGCTTTGTCAACTCAGCCCCTACAGAGCATCTGAAGGACAAGGAGGGCTCCCCCAGTCACAGCAGGTGTAGCTTTAGCAGCTGTAGACTGTGGGCTCGTACACAAGGAGGTGTGGCCAGGCCGGAGTCCAAGCTGCCCCCACAGCACCACAGCACCTGGGACCTGGGTCGACTTCAGAGGATCTACACTGGTGACCTGGTGAAAACATCTGAGAGACCCCAGCGCCATGTATTGGCATACCCATGATTGAGGGGGGTCCAAGGGCAGTGCCAGCACGGGGTGACACGAGAGCTTGCACAAGGCATGAAGGGGACACACAGAGCACACCCCGAGGTGAACATCCCCAGAGGAGCAATCCTCAGTGGCTCCTCTCCCAGTGGTTGTGCTCCAATCACACCTGCCTCGACCACAGATCAGAATCACAGCGAAGAAACAGATCTGGGGGCTTCTACTCCACCAACCAGGGAGCAGACCCCACCATAGACAGGACGGTGACAGCCACAGAGCCAAGGGGAAGCTCCCCTCAATATCAGGGCAGGCTCGGGTCGCAGCAATCAAGTGCTCATCAAGGGGATAAGGGCACAAACCTCAGGACCAAACTGACCCCCTAAGGGGCAGGCACAAGAAACAAGAGGAACTTGGATCCTGCAGCCTTCAGGGCAGAGACCACAAACACAGAAAATGTAATAAAACGAGAGGACAAAGAGTATGGTGCATGGAAGGGGCAAAATACTGAGCTACAAGCACCACTAACGGACGCTGAGACACGCAGTCTAATGATTACCTTTTGCCCTAAGTCATCTTAAATGGAGACACCAAACATTTTCAGAAATACTAGGTGCCTTCAAATTCTTTAATCCACTTCTTACCCCGTGCGTTTTTATTGGAACACATTCTGTTAGATGTTTGTATCTAAAAATCATAAATGATATTGACATGCAACCAATTAGAAACTGAGGGCCATCGGAAACTGATAACAAATGAGATAAATTAATAAAGTCTGGGGAAGCTGATAACAAACAAGATAAATTAATAAAGTCTGGGGAAGCTGATAACAAACAAGATAAATTAATAAAGTCTTAAGCAATTAAATAAGAAGTGAGATTTTTAAAAAGATGTTGGGAACACACAGAACTATACTCAGTGCCCTGTGGAGACCTAAATGGAAGGAAATCTGAAAAAGAGTGGCTATTTATACATACACTGTATTCTCTTTTCTGTACAAGAGTACCGCATTGTAAAATAGCTACAGTCCAACAAGGATTTAAAGGACTTAAAAGGACTTCTTTATATGATCTAAAATGTTAATAGTTTGAAACAACCATTAGAAATATGGTGGAAAATATTCTAAGCTATTATGCCAATTTATTTTAAAAATCTTTGAGTTAATTGAATACATTAAAAGTATTTTACCATTGAGGAATTGCAGCAAATACACTTCAGATATTTAAAATGAGTTCACATAAAGAAAAGTGAGACACTGAAGTAACCCTGAGATTTGTATTTTCTCATTTTACAGAGGTTTTGCTTTATACACAGAAATGACTTGAGTTTAAAATTTATAAGGTCATATTTGTAGCTTGTTCATGGGGTTCTCAAGGCAAGTATACTGAAGTGGTTTGCCATTCCCTTCTCCAGTGGACCACATTCGGCTGTGGTCCATGGCGGGAGGAGAAGGGGACGACAGAGAATGCGATGCCTGGATGGCATCACCAACTCTGTGGACATGATTTTGAGTGAACTCCAGGAGTTGGTGATGGACAGGGAGGCCTGGCGTGCTGTGGTTCATGGGGTCGCGGAGAGTCAGACACGACTGAGCGACTGAACTGAACTTAACTGATTTGTAGCTTCCAGTGTTTTAGAAATTATAAATCAGAAAAATAAATTCTGTCCCCATTATTCCTAGAGGTTTGGCAGTTTGTCTGCAACTCCACTCACACACTTCTGTCTAGAGGTAGAAACAAACTTTAAAAAGAAGGTCCTATATTTATTCATCAATGGGCACAGTTTTCCTAGGGCCCCCAAGAAATGAAACAGCAGCCAACTCATGCAAGTTATCACAGCCAAGAAGAGAATTTGAATTCTCACTGTGAATGAGAAAAGTAGTCATGGAGCTGAATTCATGAATGATTGAGAGGCAAAATAAGCCAGGCAATGTCTGTCTATGACAGCAAAAGAAATTAACCCAGAGTTCTCTAAAATCATTTCCACTGAAGCACATCTTCCCAAGCCACATGACAAAGGATGACTTCCTCACTGCTCCTTGGCCCTCTCACTGAGTCATCGGCTCCATCCATTCACACCTACCTGGGTATGTGGCTGTTGTGTCCATTCTCCTTACATCCCAGGGATTCTTCATTTGCTCCAAAAAGGCGACCAGGTCCGGCTTAGAGACCACAAGACCTGTTCATCAGAGAAAGGAATATTTGTTTTGCCAGAGATTCATCACTTTCCAATCCAATATGTATTTGGGTGAGAAGAGAACACACGGTGAATGTTAATACAGCCTAGAGAATGATTTCCCCAAACACTTGATTGAAAGCACCCTTACAACACTAACAAACACATAAAAATCCGGTCCCGAGATTCTGGTCAAGTACTGCAAGGCAAAAGTAAGTAGTGTAAATGTGATTTTCAGAGGAAGGTATCACCATTTAATACCATGGAACTAATAGAATCACAGCCACGCTAGAGTGAAGGAGGCAGATGACATCAAGGAAGGAAAAGGTTAGAATCACACAGAATCACCACGAAGGCTTTCCCTCTAAACGCACAGATACCCATTTCCTGCTAGAAAGCAGGGATCTGAAGCTATTGTGGCAAGCAGAAAACTCCAGGAGTCATTCTAGAAGTGCAGGAACCAAACCCAGTGGTGGATAAGGGATTCTGGAAGTCAGTTGTCCTCACCCAAGGAGACCAGGTTCCAGTAGTTCTCTAACACCATGTCCCTGTACAATTCCCGCTGACCGAGGTCCAGGCACTCCCACTCCTCTTGGGTGAAGTCTATGGTCACGTCCTGGAACATCAACCGTCCCTGAAATACAAAGTACAGATGCCGTGTACTTTGGGGTCACAAAGAGTCAGACACGACTGATGACTGACTGACCGACTGATTGTCACATGGCCAAGCGAAGACTTCCTAACGTGACCCTAAATGAAAACAGCAAATTCCGAGAACTGATTTTGATTGAGTGTAGTCCCCAGTATCACACAGTATCATTTTCTACCATATTTTTAACCCCAAGAAAAGAGGATATGATTCACAAGAGCCTATTCTGATGTGGAAGGGAAATTATAATGTAATCAGATCAACACTGGCATATTTATTTTTGAGCGTTGTACTCGTGTGACCCAGAATATATTGTCTACCAAAAAACAGGAAGCATTTTTAAAAAGCAGATTCTGATCCAAGAGTTCTGGAGTGAAGAAAATGTGCCCCATTTTTACCAAGCTTATTTGAACTAGTAACGTTGCAAATTCCGCTTCACATGTGACCATTCTGAACAGCAACGAAGTAGAATAGTAGGCAAGAATTCATAGTTAAGTCTGTACTTTAAGTCTTTTACAAGTCTTATAGGATAGTAAACTTGGCACCAAGAATCATTTTAACTATTTAGTATATACTGTATATCTTTCTGACAGTTTTTACAGAATCTGGAATGTGCAACAGAAATAACAGCTCCTCTGTCCTTAGGATTCTCCAGGCAAGAATACTAGAGTGGGTAGCTATTCCCTTCTCCAGGAAATCTTGAAAAAAAAAAGAAAAAAGCAACCAAATCATGTTAACAGGTTTATAGACACAGACATACACTAAAATGGGACTATATACTTATTATTAATACTTAACAGAGAAAAGTTGTCATGTCAATAACATAACAGATGGTTTAACTTATTAAAATGTACATAAATATGAGGATGATGTTATTTTTATTTCTTTAAATAAACTAGGATACAGACATACACAATGATGTAAAATAGAGCTCTGGTTCTGAATTTTTTAATTTCCTGAAAATCTATATCATTTGCAAAGAGCTATAGTTCAAATTTTAAAGCAGTCGAACATAGATTAGCACTAAGAAGATTCTTATAAACATTTTGAAAAATACAAAAATGTGATGAGACTCTCTGATGTGAGCATGGAGTGTACCTGGAAATGATCAGACCTGTGCTCGAGTGACCAAAACTCCCACTCCCCAAACCCAGCATCTCTACTAAACACAGTCATCTTCCAAAGCAAAGAGAAACCAAGAGCATATGGGGTTCCCCCATTAACTGTGATAGTTTAGGCACATCCCTCACTGTTTCTTTCCAAGACACTTGTTAAAGACAAAAGGAAAATACATGAGCTCCGTGACACGGGAATCTCACAGAAGTACCTAAACCAGTGAACATCAGAGTCATGGGGTTAGAAGTACATGGAAGAATGCATTAACACTGCACGGGTATTTTGGCAATATTACAGAAACCAGGATCTGAATCTATCATTTAAAAATGTTAGTTTTAAGCAAATTTCACTTCATATATACCTCCTCTGACATGTAGCCTAATACCACATTTAATTAGTAAGTCTTTCTTATCGACACAGAGGAAGAGGATAGTCCCAACTACATTTTTTTATTTCTGAACATATTCTGAAAAATTCTGGACCACCGAGTTCATTCTATTTCCAAAGGCATTGCCTTTTGCTCCTGTTCTAAAGACCTGAAGTTGCATCCAGATATAAACTCACCGTGGCGTCTCCCCTACCGCCCGAGGATCGCAACACAGAACAACGTCCACTGCGAATCCCTCACACCAGTGCCTCCCCGTCTTGCTCTTTCACAAAGCGAATATGTTCAACATCAAAACTGACTAATTCAAGGTGAGAATTCATCACGCTCTATAGAAAGCCAGGATACAGACATTGGATAATGGGCTCTGGGACATCAGGAAGAAACCGTCTAAAGAGCCAGTCTTCTTATAGAAGAAAAACTGGCGAAAATAAGCAGTTGGCAACAAACTCCCTAGGGAGAAAAATTAGAAGCAGAGAATTGAAGGTTTGCAGATTTTCAGTCCAGGCATTTCAGGAGGAAAAGCAGACACGGCCCCAGACTTGGGACAGGACATTTACCTGAGAAGCTGCCATTTCCTCCTCTTCTTCCTCCAGCTCTGCGTCTCCTCTGCGGGTATTTTGTCACAAACTCACATCTGGGTGTTAAGAAAATAACTTTAAAGGCATCCACTCAACTCTTGAATCTGCAAGTGCTCCAATGATTGAGAAAAAATAGTTTTCTTGTTTCTCTTTGCCTTTTTCAGAGCTCCGTTTTTACTTCCTTGGTTCCTGATCTGTAGCGGATAATCAAGACTAACCTGATATGCTAATCACATCCTGTGTTTGGTGCTTACCTTTCCTGCGTTCTCTTTGCAGACCACCCCTGCTAGTTCTTCTCCTTTCCTTTTGCATTACAGAGTGCAGGCCACAGAACAATTCGCAAGAGATAACGGACAAAACTACCAGGTTAGCTGACCCAGTCTGTGAGGGTTTTTGAAACAATTTAAGAGGAAGACCCAGATCCATGAGCCAAGAGCTGCAGCCTCACTCAGCACTCCTGAGACCTCAGGAAGGGAGGATTTAGGGCGGGAACTTCTAGAAACAAAGAATGTCAGCCTGATTGATTGGGGAGGGGCTCCTTCTAGGAAGGGTGTGGCGCTCCAAGGCCTGGTATCTGTGACCTTTAGGGAGGGGAGATGGGGAGTGACTGCTTGGTGGGAATCACCTGGGGCCTTGGGTTGCTGGAAGGCTTTGCTCTCCAAATTCTTCCCAAAGATACCTTGCCTGCTGCAAGCTAAGTCGTTCAGTCCTGTCCAGCCCTGCGAACCCATGGATTGTAGCCCCATTGGCATCTCTGCCCATGGGAAATCTCCAGGCAAGAATCCTGGAGTGGGTTGCCACGCCCTCCTCTAGGGGATATTCCCAACCCAGGGATGGACCCTGCATTTCTTACATCTCCCCATTGGCAGGTGGGTTCTTTACCACCAGCGCCACCAGGAGAGTCCCATGATGCCTTGAGTACTTAATTTTCACTCCTCTCTGTAGCCTAGGGGACACAGCTTTTCACAAAATGACTTGCATTGTGACACCTGCCTGAAGGTATTTCCATCACAGCTTTCTTTGAAAATAAACCAGGGGCAGCAGTGAACACTGGATTAAAAATGTGTGTGCCTAGACGCTTAGTCATGTCTGACTCTCTGTGACCCTTTGTACTGTAGTCCACCAGGCCTCTCTGTCCATGCGAATTCCCAGGCAAGAATACTTAAGTGGAGTGCCATTTCCTCCTCCAGGGGATCTTCCTGACCCAAGGATCAAGCCCATGTCTTTTGGGCCTCCTGCATTGGCCAGCGGATTCTTTAGTATTGTTGCCACCTGGGAATCCCAAAAATGTGTATGGGAATGGACAAACGCCTGTGAAAATGATGTCCTAAATGCATATCTGATGACCAACAAAGGAAATAACGATCTGTGTTAAGTAATAAGTGACATAACGCTCAGCTGAAAAAAAACAACTGCGAGCTCAAAGTTGAGAATTAGGTTTTATTTGGTGGGAATGTTAGGTCTTGAGCCCAGAAGACAGTATGTCAGTTGATCTTGAGACAGCTGACTCTGAGGAGGCAGAGGAGGAGACAAACTATATACAAGTTTGCAGCAAGGGGCAGGTAATCTGATTATTAAAGGTTACAATAATTAAGAAAAAGACCCCTCACATGAAGAGATTTAGTGATCTTCTCTGTATGGTATTATGCAAGTGTCCAGGCTTATTGAAATAATTTCTTTCACAGGCATCTAGATATCCAGAAGTAATCCTGCTTCCTCGATTGTTCACATCCTAATTCCTTGTTTTCTATAAGGGATGGTAGATGAGGCAGCTGGACTCCTCTCACACCGCCCCCGTCCCTCCCCCGGCAGTTAAGGAGTAGGAAATAGCCTATACCTTCTGAATAGCTGGCTTTGTTTCACCTGGGCTCAGAGACTTGCATTTACAAAGGGCTTTTTAGTAGTAGGGCTTTCCTAGTGGCTCACTTGGTAAAGAATCTGCCTGCACTGCAGGTAAAGGGAAAGTGAAGTCGCTCAGTCGTGTCCGACTCTTTGCGACCCCGTGGACTGTAGCCCACCAGGCTCCTCCATCCATGGGATTCTCCAGGCAAGAATACTGGAGTGGGTTGCCATTGCAGGGAACCGGGGTTCAATTCCTGGGTCAGGAAGATCCCTTGGAGAAGGGAATGACAACCCATTCCAGTATTCTTGCCTGGAGTGAAGAAGGAATTCATAGGGCCTGGACTCCACCTTAGGCCTGTTCATGCTGATCATGCGCGGTCACCTTTCCAATGGACTCTGAACTCTGTGTTTAGTGCCTATGAAAATGACAACAGAAGGATAAGACCCCCTCCAGACAGGGGAACCTTGGAGCTCGTAATTAGGTTACTCATCGCCTAAGAGAAAACATACACTAATCACCCCTTCCTCCAGACAGGCCGTAAATTGTTCTGTATCTATCGGAGTGTAACCTCGGGCTTATTGATTATTGGCTAACTGTTTGCCTGTTTGAGCACATGAGCAATGAGCACACAGGACGTGAATGATGGGGTTACTGGGGTTGTATTTTCCTTGGTGTATGTAAGTCTCAGAGAATTCGGAGTGGTGGGTTCAGACACGTACACATGGGGTATAAAAGATTTTCACAAATGCTGGTCGGGGTCCTCGGCTAAGAGGAGACTCTACCTTGGTCCTGCCGGTGTCATAAACTGCACTTCACCATCTGCATCGTCCTTCTGAGTGAGTTTGTTTCCCGGAACACGTGGCTACATTTGGTGCATGGGCCGGGAAACTCCTCACTTTGAGGAGACAGGTCTCATTTGAGGCCACCCCGAGGCTTTGTGGCTTGAATCTCCTAGAGGGGGGAAGGCGCCTCGCCCCTCTGGAAGAATTCGGCCTTCTCAACGCCTGGTTTCTTCGCCTTGGCAGGTAGTGAAGGGCAGCAAGGGAACTAAGCACTCAGGTGGGCAGGAGCCCACCCGGCAGGGAGGAGAAGGGGGCCTGATCACCCCCCAGGAGGGGCCAGAAGGGGCACAGACCCACAGGGACCTGGAAGAGGCAGGCGGCAGCGATTGCTTGGTACACAGGTCAATGGGTGAGCTAGGGTTTAGGAAGGAAATTTGTGACAGTCATTTAGGAGGTGTGTCCACGCCCTCTCAGGGAATATTATAACCAGCGATTGCCAGGGGATTTTTAGGATAGGAAACTGGTCCTTGTATGCTCGTATTCTGCCCTCCCCCAGGAGGTGTCCCGTCTCCTGTGAAATTCTTGACCCCCTCGGAGTTGTTAGGCTAGAAGGAAGGGGATACATAAGTGAGTATGAATTGGCTTTTCCGGAGATGGCCTGGGACATGGGATATTGAACCCATCTGTGTTTTCATCCGCACCTGATCAAGCCCACCAAGGCGGAACGGAATTTAAGGGAGAAACAGTCTTAGAGCACGTGGTGTTCTGGTTTGGCTGTGATGACTGGCAGGTGAAGGAAGGCTGATCCCCCTTCTCCCTCTGGTATCTGGCAGGTAAGGCTCTTCTCACCCCAATTAGGAAGGAGGCAGAATGGCAATTTAAGTGTCATCGAGTGGAAATATCAGAAATACATAGGGTACTGAAAACTTCGTTCAGTTCAGTTCAGTCGCTCAGTCGTGTCCGATTCTTTGCGACCCCGTGAATCACAGCACGCCAGGCCCCCCTGTCCATCACCAACTCCCGGAGTTCACTCAAACTCATGTCCATCGAGTCGGTGATGCCATCCAGCCATCTCATTCTCTGTCGTCCCCGTCTCCTCCCACCCCCAATACCTCCCAGCATCAGACTGTTTTCCATTGAGTCTGCTCGTCGCATGAGGTGGCCAAAGGATTGGAGTTTCAGTTTTAACATCAGTCCTTCCAATGAACACCTAGGATTGATCTCCTTTAGAATGGACTGGTTGGATCTCCTTGCAGTCCAGGGGACTCTCAAGAGTCTTCTCAAGCACCAAAGTTCAGAAGCATCAATTCTTCGGCGATCAGCTTTGAAGACAGAACGAAAAGAAAAAGTAGAAGAAGGTCCGAGAAGGTAAGCAAGATGGGCGGAAGTGAATCTAAGGCAAGTGTGTTCGAGAGCACGGTTCACATTGTTTAAGGGGATTAGGGGGAGATGCGACCCGTGGATTCCCAGATGTTCAAGCAGGTTTTAGAAAAGGCAGAGGCACCAGAGATCAAATTGCCAACATCCACCGGATCATGGAGAAAGCAAGAGAGTTCCAGAAAAACATCTATTTCTGCTTCATTGACTATGCCAAGGCCTTTGACTGTGTGGATCACAATAAACTGTGGAACATTCTGAAAGAGATGGGAATCCCAGACCACCTGACCTGCCTCTTGAGAAACCTGTATGCAGGTCAGGAAGCAACAGTTAGAACTGGACATGGAACAACAGACTGGTTCCAAATAGGAAAAGGAGTACGTCAAGGCTGTATATTGTCACCCTGCTTATTTAACTTATATGCAGAGTACATCATGAGGAACCCTGGGCTGGAAGAAGCACAAGCTGGAATCAAGATTGCTGGGAGAAATATCAATAACCTCAGATATGCAGATGACACCACCCTTATGGCAGAAAGTGAAGAGGAACTAGAAAGCCTCTTGATGAAAGTGAAAGAGGAGAGTGAAAAGGTTGGCTTGAAGCTCAACATTCAGAAAACAAAGATCATGGCATCTGGTCCCATCACTTCATGGGAAATAGATGGGGAAACAGTGGAAACAGTGTCAGACTTTATTTTTCTGGGCTCCAAAATCAGTGCGGATGCTGAGTGCAGCCATGAAATTAAAAGACGCTTACTCCTTGGAAGGAAAGTTATGTCCAACCTAGACAGTATACTAAAAAGCAGAGACATTACCTTGCCAACCAAGGTCCGTCTACTCAAAGCTATGGTTTTTCCCGTGGTCATGTATGGATGTGAGAGTTGGACTGTGAAGAAAGCTGATCGCCGAAGAATTGATGCTTTTGAACTGTGGTGTTGGAGAAGATTCTTGAGAGTCCCTGGGACTGCAAGGAGATCCAACCAGTCCATTCTAAGGGAGATCAATCCTGGGTGTTCATTGGAAGGACTGATGTTAAAACTGAAACTCCAATACTTTGGCCACCTCATGCGAAGAGTTGACTCACTGGAAAAGACTCTGATGCTGGGAAGGATTGGGGGCGGGAGGAGAAGGGAACGACAGAGAATGAGATGGCTGGATGGCATCACCGACTCGATGGACATGAGTTTGGGTGAACTCCGGGTGTTGGTGACGGACAGGGAGGCCTGGCGTGCTGCGATTCATGGGGTCGCAAAGAGTCGGACACGACTGAGCGACTGAACTGAACTGATGGGGTGAAGGCGAAGCCTAACCTCCTCCTCATACTCTGTGAGGTCGAACGGCCCCTGTGGGAGTAGGATGGCCACAAGAGAACACCATGAACTTAAAAATAGTGGAAGCAGTCTATACAGTGGTCACAGGGGAGCCAGGACACCTGGATCAAAATCCACATATTGAGTCATGGCTAGGGTTAGCTCAAGACCCTCCTACATGGACAAGGTTCTGTATGCAGAAGGGAAAGGGAAAAATATTAATGGCACAAAAATTGACTGATGACAAAAAAGGAAATTCTACAGGATTTGGACGGGGATGACCTGACCCCTCCCCCATACTGGACAATGACGCACCTGCCTCCCAGTGCTCCACCAGGACTGGAGGCCGCCTTAATGCCCAACCCAGGGCCAGGTGAAGTCCTGCAGCAGCCGCTGCTCCTTCGCCCGCTCTCCTAGAGGTCACAGAACTGCCACCTCAGTGACAGAAGCCTCTGGCCAGCACTTCCAGGATCCGGCTCCAGCCGATCCGCCCAAGCTACACCCGCCTCTCCCGGTGAGTACTGACAAGAAGGGGAGGGAGGGAGACGTTGGAATTAAGCAGAGACTGCGCTCTGCCAGAGAGCCAGAGGGATGAAAGAGAACAGACAAGAGATTTACAATGCTAGACTGCTCTGGGAAAGTCTATCTCGGGGCCTCCGGAAAACCTCCTCTGCCCCAGGGACAGGACAGTCCTTCAGCTGGTCCCAACGGAGGCCCTGGGCCCCGTTACAGCCAAACCAGTGTGCCCAGTGCTGAGCTTTTGGCCACTGGAAGAATGAATGCTCTAAGGCAAGGAAGGAGAAGGAAGCTCCCGCAGTGGTGGGGCTTGCTGACTTGGAAATTAAGTAGGGCTGCCGGGGCTCAGAGATATCAGGTCCCTGAGAGCCCATGGTAACCTTAGAAGTGGGGGACCAAAACACTGACTTCATGGTGGATACAGGAGCAGAACTGTCGGTAGTAACAAAACCTGGGGCACCACTGTCCAAAAAGACTACCGCTGTAACTGCGGTATCGGGAGAAGAGATGATGAAATCGTTTGCCAGTCCAGAAAATGTCAGATGTGGGGGCGCCAAGTGATTCATGAATTCCTCTACATTCCTGAGTGCCCAGTACCCCTGCTGGGAAGAGACTTGCTCTCCAAACTAGGAGCACAAGTGACTTTCTCCCCGGAGGAGAGGCCTACCTTCCAGATGGGCACTCTGACTTATTTGCTCTCTCTCTCAACACCACCCCAAGATGAGTGGAGGCTGCATGAGCCTCCGAAAGAAGAACCAGTGGGCCGGAAGAGCATGAGACAGAGCTAACTCAATTATTCCCTGAGGTCTGGGCGGAAGACAACCCCCCACCCCCCAGGCTGGCTAAGCATCAAGCCCCAGTGATAATAGAACTCAAACCAGGCACCATCCCGGTTAGAAAGCGCCAGCACCCACTACCAACAGAGGCCCGGGCCGGCGTACTGCCCCACATCAATAGATTGAAACAAGCGGGCATTCTGGTAGAGTGCCAGTCGGCTTGGAATATGCGGATCCTGCCAGTCAAAAAGGAAGGAGGACAGGACTATAGGCCTGGACAGGATCTCAGGCTAGTCACCCAGGCTACTGTGACTTTACACCCCACTGTTCCAAACCCCTATAGCTTATTAGCCTCCTCCTGCTGAGGACTAAAGCTTATACTCGCCTAGATCTCAAGAATGCCTTCTGCGTACGCCTCGCCACAGCGTCACGGCCCATCTTTTCCTTTGAATGGGAAGATCCAGCCGGGGGCACCAAACAACAGCTCATCTGGACTTCCCCACAAGGGTTTAAGACCTCCCCAGGCATCTTTGGGGAAGTCTTGGCTTCTGACCTGAACTCATTCCATCCGGAAGAGTATGGATGTTGGCTCCTACAATATGGGGATGACCTGCTGCTGCTGGCTGCTGAGACCACGGAAAAATGCTGGAAAGGGACAAAAGCACTGCTCCAGCTGCTGATGGAAGCAGGTTAGCAGGTGTCGAAGAAGAAGGCAGAGATCTGCAAGGAGGAGGTAAGGTATCTGGGGTTTGTTTTAAAGAAGGACACAAGGTTCCAGACCCTAGTTGGGTCCTATATACTGATGGCACTAGCTTGATAAAAGAAGGACAACGGCTGTCAGGTTAGCCAAAGTGGAAGGGGCCGTCAAGACTGAAAAGGGATGGTGGGAATTGCCAAGTGGCAAATTATTGGTACCGTAGGAGCTGGCACACAACCTGGTAAGCCAAACACAGCAAGCAACCCACCTAGGCCATGCTGCCTGCTCACAGGTTAATGCTGCCTCTCGTGTATTCAGACAAAATCCTCCGGGTATTCAGCTGAAAGGCACGCTGCCCTTTGAACACCTGGGAGTGGACTTCACTGAGATGAAACCTCACCGACACTACCGTTACCTGCTGGTCATGGTACGCACGTTCTCGGGATGGGTAGCTTTTCCTACCTGGACTGAAAGAGCATCAGAAGTAGCCCGGTGCCTGCTTAGGGAAATAGTTCCCAGATTTCGACTTCCTACCAGCATTGGTTCAGACAATGACCGGCTTTTGTAGCAGATTTAGTACAAGTAAGCAAACCTTTAAACATCAAATGGAAACTGCACAGTGCACATAGGCCCAGAGTTCTGAGATGGTGGGATGAACCAACCGGACATTAAAGAGACTCTCCAAGTAGATCATAGAGACTGGCCGCTCCCTGGTGGACTTGCTTCCGACGGCTCTGCTCAGACTCAGGATGACCCCACAGTCCCAAGGCTGTTCTCCATACGAAATTGAGTGTGGGAGGCCCCTCCCATAATAAAACAGGTGTCAACAAATTTCCCTCAGGTAAGGGGGGATAAGATTTCACAGCAGATGGAACTGGGTAAGGTAATAAATCGGGTAACTAAGTTTGTACAAGAAAGGGTGCCGTTCCCCCTTGGGGAACAGATTCATGAGTTTACACTTGGTGACCAAGTATGGGTCAAAGACTGGAAACATGATTTGCTAGCCCCTTGGTGAAAGGGCCCTTATGTTATTCTAACTACCCCTACTGCAGTTAAAGTTGCAGGTGTTGTCCCTTGGATCCATCATACAAGGGTGAAGAGAACATAACATGCAGACCCAAAAATCGCTGAGTAGACTGCACAGAGAGACCCCGCTGACCCTCGAGAGACTAAGACCACCCTTAAGACGAAGGAAAAGAAGATCCTGGACGAGCCCCTTCAGGAGGAAGCCGCACAATCAACTCCTGCTGCTTGGCCTCATCAACGTGATTTTGAATTTAACTTCCGATTCAACTCAGGACAATGTTTTCATCTCATGGGGCACATTCCTACGCAGACTACACACATTCCACAACACTTCCAACTGCTGGGTATGTGGGGCTACACCTCTGTCAGTGATGGGTGGACTTCCTTGGTGGGTGTCACTGCTCTGCCAAAGAGATTTTAAACCACTCTGCTCTTTTCTGGGATGACAAAAGGAGACTTTCCTCTCTCTTGTCAATCATAACCTCTCCTTGCCCTCTTGGTGTAAGACCTACAGTCAATAGATTCGTGTCATGGGGTTACATTTGATATAAATGCCAGTGTAACAAAAGCCTAACCTACAACAAGCCCCGGTAAATCTACCTTATTTACATGCTAGGTGGACAACTCTGTGTTTCAAAGGTATGAGTATATTGCTGCCTTATTTGAACCCTCTATAGGGTCAACAGTTATCATGATTACAGTAGAGGCCTTGACTAATTTCACAAAACAGGCCGTCCTAGATAGAACAAAAGCCATCCAAGCCTTAAATGAAGACTAAATCCCAATGAGAAAAGCTGTAATTCATAACAGAATGGCTTTGGACATACTCACAGCTGCTCAAGGAGGGACCTGTGCTATAATTAAGTCTGAATGCTGTGTATACATTCTCCCTTTCACCAATTAAGGCAATGTATTGACTGCTTTAGTTGACATGAAAAACCAGGTAAAAACAATGTCAAATGAAAACGTTCCTTTCTGGACTTCGGTCCTATCTTGGGTGAAGGGTGATTGGTGGAAAAATATATTTACCACTGTTATAGTTTCCTTGATAGTTCTGCTTTGTGGGCCCTGATTTTTACAATGTATTATGAACTTCGTAACCCCGAAAGTTGATGTCATTACTTCCAAATTGGTGGTCAGGGTGCAATATATCCCTATAAATGATGCTCATAATATGAGTTAAGAGCATCAAGAGGGAGGAATGAAGAATGAATTCATGGGGCCTGGACTCCATCTTAGGCCTGTTCATGCTGATCATGCGCGGCCACCTTTCCAATGGACTCTGAACTCTGTGTTTAGTGCCTATGAAAACGACAACAGAAGGATAAGACCCCCTCCAGACAGGGGAACCTTGGAGCTCGTAATTAGGTTACTCATCGCCTAAGAGAAAACATACACTAATCACCCCTTCCTCCAGACAGGCCGTAAATTGTTCTGTATCTATCGGAGTGTAACCTCGGGCTTATTGATTATTGGCTAACTGTTTGCCTGTTTGAGCACATGAGCAATGAGCACACAGCACGTGAATGATGCGGTTACTGGGATTGTATCTTCCTTGGTTTATGTAAGTCTCAAGGAATTTGGAGTGGTGGGTTCAGACACGTACACATGGGGTATAAAAGATTTTCACAAATGCTGGTCGGGGTCCTTGACTAAGAGGAGACTCTGCCTTGGGCCCGCCAGTGTCATAAACTGCACTTCACTATCCGCATTGTCCTTCTGAGTAAGTTTGTTTCCCGGAATGCGTGGCTACAACAGGAGAATCCCATGGACAGAGGAGCCTAGCGGGCTACCGTCCATGGGGTTGCAAAGAGTGGGACAGGATTGTGCAACCAACTGTCACTTTCTTTAGTGGTAGAGTCAAGATTTCCTTGACAAACGTCACCAATCTCAGACATGCAGATGATACCACTCTAATGGAAGAAAGCAAAGAGGAACTAAAGAAGCTCATGATAGGGGTGCAAGAAGAAAGTGAAAAAGCTGGCTTAAAACTCAACATTCAGAAAAACTAAGATCGTGGCATCCAGTCCCATCATATCATGGCAAATAGATGGGGGAAAGTGGAAACAGTGACAATATTACTTTCGTGGGGCTCCAAAATCACTGAGGATGGTTACTGAAGCCATGACATTAAAAGACACTTGCTCCTTGGAAGAAAAGCTATGAAAATCCTAGATAGCATATTAAAAAGCAGAGACATTACTTTGCCAACCAAGGTCCGTCTAGTTAAGGCTATGGTTTTTCCCGTGGTCATGTATGGATGTGAGAGTTGGACTGTGAAGAAAGCTGATCACCGAAGAATTGGTGCTTTTGAACTGTGGTGCTGGAGAAGACTCTTGAGAGTCCCTTGAACTGCAAGGAGATCCAACCAGTCCATTCTAAAGGAGATCAATCCTGGGTGTTCATTGGAGGGACTGATGCTAAAGCTGAAACTCCAATACTTTGGTCACCTCATGGGGAGAGTTGACTCACTGGAAAAGAGTCTGATGCTGGGAGGGATTGGGGGTGGGAGGAGACGGGGACGACAGAGAATGAAATGACTGGATGGCATCACCGACTCTGTGGACATGAGTTTGTGTGAACTCCGGGAGTTGGTGATGGACAGGGAGGCCTGGCGTGCTGTGATTCATGGGGTCGCAGACAGTCTGACACGACTGAGCGACTGAACTGAACTGAAGGTTTTGCCATATTCTTTGCATGGTTTCTCCCCAGTATGAATTCTCTTAAGTTGGGAAAGACCTGAGCTATTGGTAAAGGCTTTGCCACATTCTGTACATTTGTAAGTTATATCTCCAGTATGAATTCACTGATGTTGAGTAAAACCTGACATTTGGTGAAAGGCTTTGCTGCAATCCTTACATTTTTAAGTTTTCTCTCCAGTATGAATTCGCTGATGTTAAGTAAGATTTTATTTCTGATAAAAGACTTTGCCACACTTTGTACATTTATAAGGTTTTTCCCCAGTATGAATTTGCTGATGTTGATTAAGATTTGAGCAATAGATAAACACTTTAACTCATTCCTTATAAGTTTAAAAGATTTCTGGCCAGTATGGATTCACTGATGGTGACTAAGATGTGAACTCTTACTAAAGGCTTTGCCAACATTTGAAAGTTTTCCAATCTGTATGAATTATCCAATCTCTACTTAGATTGGATGAGTGAGTAAAGACTTTTATACATTTCTTATACTTGTTTTCTTTCTGTGGATTCTGAATAGTCTGCTGTTGAATAAGTTCTGAAGATTAATTAGAAACTTTACCATCAGTTCAGTTCAGCCACTCAGTCGTGTCCGATTCCTTGCAACCCCATGAATCACAGCACACCAGGCCTCTCTGTCCATCACCAACTCCCGAAATTCACTCAAACTCACGTCCATCGAGTCAGTGATGCCATCCAGCCATCTCATTCTCTGTCGTCCCCTTCTCCTCCCGATAAGTTAAATAAGCAGGGTGACAATATCCAGCCTTGACGTACTCCTTTTCCTATTTGGAACCAGTCCGTTGTTCCATGTCCAGTTCTAACTGTTGCTTCCTGACCTGCATACAGGTTTCTCAAGAGGTAAGTCAGGTGGTCTGGTATTCTCATCTCTTCCAGAATTTTCCACAGTTTGCTGTGATCCACACAGTCAAAGGAGATCCAACCAGTCCATTCTAAAGGAGATCAATCCTGGGTGTTCATTGGAAGGACTGATGCTAAAGCTGAAACTGCAATACTTCGGCCACCTCATGCGACGAGTTGACTCACTGGAAAAAACTCTGATGCTGGGAAAGGTTGGGGACGGGAGGAGAAGGGGACAACAGAGAATGAGATAGCTGGATGGCATCACCGACTCTGTGGACATGAGTTTGAGTGAACTCCGGGAGTTGGTGATGGACAGGGAGGCCTGGCGTGCTGTGATTCATGGGGTCGTGGAGAGTAGGACACGACTGAGCGACTGAACTGAACTGAACTGAACACAGTCAAAGGCTTTGGCATAGTCAATGAAGCAGAAATAGATGTTTTTCTGGAACTCTCTTGCTTTCTCCATGATCCAGTGGATGTTGGCAATTTGATCTTTGGTTCCTCTGCCTTTTCTAAAACCAGCTTGAACATCTGGAAGTTCACAGTTCATGTATTGCTGAAGCCTGGCTTGGAGAATATTGAGCATGACTTTACTAGTGTGTGAGATGAGTGCAGTTGTGTGGTAGTTTGAGCATTCTTTGGCATTGCCTTTCTTTGGGATTGGAATGAAGACTGACCTTTTCCAGTCCTGTGGTCACTGAATTAGTCACGTTTATTTTCAATGTTATACCAGTTTATCACACTGTTATTTCCAGTATCATAGTTTAGGTTATAGTCTTCCATGATTCCTGATAGATGTTTATTCAATACCTGTCAAAAAATCAATTAGTACTTCTGTTGCCAAGCAAGTAAAGAGCTTAGAGTGCGTTTGAAAAACAAAATGAGTCAAACAAAATATTTTTTAATTAAAATTTTTAAAAAATATTTTAATTGAAACAGAATTGGTTTACAGAATTTTATTGTTTACTGTCAAGCCTCAACATGAATTAGCCATGGGTATACGTATATCCCCTCACTCCTGAACTTCTGTCCCATCTCCTTCCCCCATCCCTCCCCTCTAAGTTGATATAGAGCCCCTATTTGAGTTTCCTAAGACATACAACAAATTAACACTGGATACCTATTTTACCTGTGGTAATGTAAGTTTCCCTGCTACTCCATCCATACATCTCCCACTCTCCTCTCCACTTCCCATGTCCATAAGTCTGTTCTCTATGTCTGTTATTTGCTGCCCTGCAAATAAATTCCTTGGTACCGTCATTCTAGATTCCATATATATGCATTAGTACATGATATTTATATTTCTTTCTGACATTCTTCACTCTGTATAATATATATAATTTTTCATTTATATATAAATTATATGTACTTATATAATTTATCTATAAGCTTATATAATTATATAACTTTTAATAAACAATAGAATTTGTCAGAGAAATGTGAAAGTGAGTCAGTCATTTTGGACACTTTGCAACCCCATGGACGATACAGTCCATGGAACTCTCCAGTCCAGAAAACTGGAGTGGGTAGCCTTTCCCTTCTCCAGGGGATCTTCACAAGCCAGAAATTGAACTGGGGTCTCCTGCATTGCAGGTGGAGTCTGTATCAACTGAGCTATCCGGAAGCCCTGTCATAGGGCAGGCCTCTAAATCAGCCTACAATTAGGGTTTCCCTGGTGGTTCAGACAGTAAGCAATCTACATGTGATGCAGGAGACCCACATTCAGTCCCTGAGTGGCAAAGAGCCCCTGGAGTAGAAATGGCAACCCACTCCAGTATTCTTCTCTAGAGAATTCCATGGACAGAGGAACCTAGTGAACTACAGTCATGGGGTCACAAAGAGTTGGACATGACTGAACACGACTGAATGGCTAATACTTTCTACTTCTTTCAGTATACCTACATTTTATTAGATGCATAAAATTTACCCATACTCCCTATTAACTTAATAGTAACTATTTGAAAATAAAGAGAAACTTACAACCCAAATAATACGTTTAGAAATGCTACCAAAATTAAAACTAAATGATATGTTTTCTTTTAAAACCTAACTAATTACTTTTGTAAAATACATTAATATTATTGTTCTTAAATACAATTATTTTATAAATCAAGTAACGTTCACAATAAAGGACATAAATGGTATGGACCTAGCAGAAGCAGAAGATTTGAAGAATAGGTGACAAGACTATATGGAAAAACTATACAAAAAAGATCTTAATGACCCAGGTAACCACGATGGTGTGATCATGCACCTATAGCCAGACATTCTGAAATGCAAAGTCAAGTGAGCCTTAGGAAGGATCACTTACAAACAAAGCTAGTGGAGGTGATGGAATTCCAGCTGGGCTATTTCAAATCCTAAAATATGGTGCTGTTGAAGTCTGCACTCAATATGGCAGCAAATTTGTTAAACTCAGCCCCGGCCACAGGACTGGAAAAGGTCAGTTTTCATTCCAATCCCAAAGAAAGGCAATGCCAAAGAATGCTCAAACTGAAGCACAGTTGTTGCACTCATCTCACATGCTAGCAAAGTAGTGCTCGAAATTCTCCAAGCCAGACTTCAACAGTATGTGAACCAAGGACTAATCCAGATATTCAAGCTGGATTTAGAAAAGGTAGAAGGACAGTCTTCGCGGAGAGTCGCCGCGGTTTCCTGCTTCAACAGTGCTTGAACGGAACCCGGCTGCTTGTCCTCCCCACCTCGCCCCGGCCCACCACTCAGAGCCAGCCCTCATCACCACTTGACAGCGCCCTCCGACCGGCCCGAGGTCCCCGCCGCCGCCACCACCGCCCTTTCCAGCCGCCCGCCATGACGACCGCATCCCCCTCGCAGGTGCGCCAGAACTACCACCAGGACTCGGAGGCTGCCATCAACCTCCAGATCAACCTGGAGCTCTAGGCCTCCTAGGTCTACCTGTCCAGGTCGTACTATTTTGACCGTGATGATGTGGCTTTGAAGAACTTTGCCAAATACTTTCTTCACCAGTCTCATGAGGAGAGGGAACATGCTGAGAGACTGATGAAGCTGCAGGATCAGCGAGGCGGCCGAAGCTTCCTTCAGGATATCAAGAAACCAGACCGTGATGACTGGGAGAATGCGCTGAATGCAATGGAATGTGCGCTGTGCCTGGAAAGAGTGTGACTCAGTCACTACTGGAACTGCACAAACTGGCCACCGAAAAAAACGATCCGCATCTGTGTGACTTCATTGAGACTCATTACCTGAATGAGCAGGTGGAAGCCATCAAAGAATTGGGTGACCACATAACCAACCTGCGCAAGATGGGGGCACCTGGATCTGGCATGGCAGAGTACCTCTTTGACAAGCACACCCTGGGACACAGCAAGAGCTAAGCCTCAGGCTGGCTCTCACAGCCACAGCGGTGACTTCCCTGGTCACCAAGGCAGTGCATGCATATTTGGGTTACCGTCACCTTTTCTATAAGTTGTAACAAAACATCTACTTATATTCTTTCTTTAGTACCATTCCTTCAAATAAAGTAATTTGGTACCCCCCCCAAAAAAAATAGAAAAGGTAGAAGAACCAGAGATCAAATTGCCAACATCCCTTGGATCATAGAAAAAGAAAGACAGTTCCAGAAAAACATCTATTTCTGCTCCATTAATTATGCTAAAGCCTTTGTATGGATCACAAGAAACTGTGGAAAATTCTTGGATAGATGGGAATACCAGACCACCTTACCTGTCTCCTGAGAAGTCTGTATGCAGGTCAGGAAGCAACAGTTAAAGCTGGAGATGGAACAACAGATTGATTCCAAATTGGGAATGGAGGACATCAAGGCTGTATGTTCTCACATTGCTTATTTCACTGAAATGCACAGTAGATCTGGAGAAGGAAATGGCAGCTCCAGTGTTCTTGCCTGGAGAATCCCAGGGACGGGGGAGCCTGGTGGGCTTCTGTCTATGAGGTCACACAGAGTCGGACACAACTGAAGTGACTTAGCAGCAGCAGCAGCAGCACAGTAGATCATGTGAAATCCCGGGCTGGGTGAAGCACAAGCTGGAATAAAGATTGCTGGGAGAAATATTGATAACCTCAGATACACTCTCCCATCAGGAAGCTTCCATAAGCCTCTAACCCTTCTCCATCAGAGGGCAGACAGAATGAAAACCTCAATCACAGAAAACTAACCAAACTGATCACATGGAGCACAGCCTTGTCCAACTCAATGAAACTATCAGCTATGCCATATTTGGCCAGTCATGTTTCTCATGACTTTGACATACATTGAATGCAATGTATAAATAGCTGAAAGAATATATGTTATATAATTTATATAACACACATTGAATACGATAAATATGTGTCTGAAGATACACATGCAGTGAGAAACTGCAAAGGAACATGTGAGTGTGTGCATTAATACACATTTACTCAAAGAATTAAAAAATGCTAGACCACACCTGGGCACTTCAGAATTGCAGATGATTTACTAAAAACTGCAAATCTTATACATTTCTCAGTTAATCTATTCTGTCTACTCTTCTTGGAATTCATTTCCTTAAATGTCAGGAGGCTATGTTTTTTAAGGAACTTCCACACTGTCCTCCCATGTGACTGCAGCAGCTTACATTCCGTCCAGCCATGTAGGAGGTTCCCTGATCTCCAGGCCTCTCCAGCGTTTATGATATTATCAGTGGGCTTTTTGCTAGTTGTTATTCTGACTGGCATGAGGTGATACATCACTGCAGTTTGGTTGTGCATTTCTTATTATTTAGCGATGGTGAGCATCTTTCATTTGCCTCTTGCGCATCAAAAAGAGCAAGTTGCCCCACCCAGGCTCAGCAGTTGTGGCGCACAGGCTTAGTCTCCCCAAAGCATGTGGAGTATTCCTGGCCCACGATGAAGCCCAGGTTCCTTGCACTGTCAGATGGATTCTTAAGCACTGGGTTATTAATCGGTTCTGTTTTGTTTTTCCTTTTGAGATGTATATATATTTTTTGGAAAATAATTGCTTTACAATGTTGTGTCCGATTCTGCTGTACAACTTCATCAATCAGCCATAAGCATATGCATACCCACTCTCTCCTGAGCCTCCCGCCCACGATCTCCATCCATCTCACCCCTCTAGCCATCACGGAGCACCGAGCTGAGCTCTCTGAGCTACACAGCAGCTTCCCTCTTGCTACCTGTTTCACACACTCTGGTGAATACATGTCAAGGCTATTCTCTCATTCGCCGGCTGTGTCCACAGGTCTGTTCTCTATATTTGTGAAAATATTCTGTTAACATATATATATATGGACTCTAGAAAATGTTATTTGTGAACCTATTTAATGAGCAGGACTCGTGGTGCAGATGTAAATATTAAGCTTTTTTCTATTACGCTTTCAAGGTATAAAATACATGGACAATCATTCCATGCATTTTACTATGTGAAGGAAGCCCATCTGAAAATGTTACAAAAAGTAAGATTTTTACAGCATGGCATTCTGGTGTAGGTAAATGTCCTTATATGTTCCATTGTGTCTGAGGCTTTGGGACCCAATGGACTGTAGCCTGCCAGGTACCTCTGTCCATGAGATTTCCCAGGAAAGAACACTGGAATGGGTGGCCATTTCTTCTTTCAGGGGATCTTCCTTACCCAAGGATTGAACCCACATCACTCGGGTCACCTGCATTGGCAGGTGGATTCTTTGCCACGGAGCCACCTGAGAATCTAGTGGAAAAGGTAGAAGAGATTAAGATGATCAGTGGCTGCCATGGGTTGCAAAGGAGGGACTATGAATATCCTGAGTTCAGGACCAGGAAGTCATCGTGTTAAACTGTTTTAATGGACACAAGTTATTATACATTTGCCCAGACCCATAGAGTCAGTCAGTTCAGTTCCTCAGTCATGTCTGACTCTTTGCGACCCCATGGACCACAGCACACCAGGCCTCCCTGTCCATCACCAGCACCCGGAGTTGACTCAAATTCATGTCCATTGAGTCGGTGATGCCATCCAACCCTCTCATCCTCTGTCATCCCCTTTTCCTCCCGCCTTCAATCTTTTCCAGCATCAGCATCTTTTCCAATGAGTCAATTCTTCGTATCAGGTGGTCAAAGCATTGGGGTTTCAGCTTCAACATCAGTCCTTTCAATTAATATTCAGGACTGATTTCCTTTAGGATGGACTGGTTGCTCTCCTTGTAGTCCAAGGGACTCTCAAGAGTCTTCTCCAACATCACAGCTCAAAAGCATCAATTCTTCGGTGCTCAGCTTTCTTTATAGTCCAACTCTCACATCCATGTTTGACTACTGGAAAAACCATAGCTATGACTAGACGGACCTTTGTTGGCAAAGTAATGGCTCTGCGTTTTAATATTCTGTCTAGGTTGGTCATAGCTTTTCTTCCAAAGAGTAAACATCTTTTAATTTCATGGCTACAGTCAACTTCTGCAGTGATTTTGGAGTCCCCAAAAATAAAGTCTGTCACTGTTTCCACTGTTTCCCCATCTATTTCCCATGAAGTGATGGGACCAGTTGCCATGATCTTAGTTTTCTGAAGGCTGAGCTTTAAGCCAAATTTTTCACTCGCCTCTTTGATTTTCATCAAGAGGATCTTTAGTTCTTCACTTTCTGCCATAAGGGTGGTGTCATCTGCATATCTGAGGTTATTGATATTTCTCCTGGCAGTCTTGATTCCAGTTTGAGTTTCATCCAGCCCAGTGTTTCTCATGATGTACTCTGCATATAAGTTAAATAAGGACAGTGACAATAGACAGCCTTGACATACTCCTTTTCCTATTTGAAACTAGTCTGTTGTTCCATGTCCAGTTCTAACTGCTGATTCCTGACTTGCACACAGATTTCTCAAGAGGCAGGTCAGGTGGTCTGGTATTCCCATCTCTCTCAGAATTTTCCACAGTTTATTGTGATCCACACAGTCAAAGGCTTTGGCATAGTCAATAAAGCAGAAATAGTTGTTTCTCTGGAACTCTCTTGCTTTTTCAGTGATCCAGCAGATGTTGGTAATTTGATAGCTGATTCCTCTGCCTTTTCTAAAACCAGCTTGAACATCTGGAAGTTAATGGTTCACGTATTATTGAAGCCTGGCTTGGAGAATTTTGAGCATTACTTTGCTAAAGTGTGAGATGAGTTCAATTGTGTGGTAGTTTGAGCATTCTTTGGCATTTCCTTTCTTTGGGATTAGAATGAAAACTGACATCTTCCAGTCCTGTGGCCACTGCTGAGTTTTCCAAATTTGCTGGCATATTGAGTGCAGCATTTTCACAGCATCATCTTTTAAGATTTGAAATAGCTCAACTGGAATTCCATCACCTCCACTAACTTTGTTCATAGTGATGCTTTCTAAGGCCCACTTGACTTCACATTCCAGGATGTCTGTACACATCCCTAAGAGAGAAACATAAGGTGAAACTAGAAACTTTACTTACTGTCTATGTAGATTCATCAGTGCTAACAAATGTACCTTCAGGTGCAGAAAGATAAGTAGGGAGATTGTCTATGTGTGGGAACAAGATGTATATGGGAAATCTCTGTACCTTACTCTCATTTCTGCTGTGAAACTGAATCATCTAAGATATTGGTACTGGTTCAGGCACACTAAATGTTTTTTAGAATATATACTATTAGAAAAATGAATATGCTCCTATCTTTAATTTTTCCTTAGTTATCCTTTAAAGATGTGAGAAAATAGAACTCTTTAAAAAGAGCGGAGAACAAACTGTAACAGATGATTCATAAACCTAGAAATACAAACATGAAGTAGAGCAGCAACATTTTTATGTGTTGAGAGTGAAAGTGAAGTCACTCAGTTGTGTCTGACTCTTTGCAACCCTATGGTCTGTAGCCCACCAGGCTCCTCTGCCCATCGATTTTCCAGGCAGGAATATTGGAGAGGGTTGCCATTTTCTTCTCCAGGGGATCTTCCTGACCCGGGGATCTTCCTGACCCAGCGATCAAACCTGGGTCTCCCACACTGCAGGCAGACTCTTTACCATCTGAACCATCAGAGAATCCCTTTCACGTATTAATTTATGGGTAAGTTCACTTATGACCTAACACTGATCATTATTTCCTTGGTTGGTCACCAGACAGATTTTAGGGCATCATTTTCAAATGCATCTGTCCCTGCACATACACACTGTTAACCCAATGTCCACTGCTGCCCGTGTTTTATTTTATTTTATTTTCGTGTTTTATTTTAAAGAAAACTGTGATGGAAACACCTCCAGACCCCTGGTCTCTGAAGTAGGAGGCCCCCCACCTGCAGAGAGGTGTTCACAGTGCAAAGCATTTTGTGAAAACCTGTGTCCCCAGGATACAGAGGGGAGTAAAAACAACAACAAAAACCTAAGGACTCTTTGGTAGAATTCTGAGAGCAAAGCCTTGCAGGAACCCGGGGCCCCCAGCTGATTCCCACCAAACACTCACCCATTCCCTCCCCTCCCCTCCCCCAAGGGCACAGGCACTAGCCTTGCAGGGCCACACCCATCCTAGAAAGAGCCCCTCCCCAGGGAATCAGGATGACATTCTTCGTTGCTAAAAGATCCCACCCTCAACCCTCCAGAGCTCTGGGGCAGGCAGAGCTGAGGCCTCCAGCTCAAGGCTCCTGGAAACAGGTCTGCCTCCTGCATAGTTTCAAAAACTCTCTGAGTCAGGAAGCTCAAAAGTTGGGTCCATTATCTATTGTGAATTATTCTGAGGCCTCCTGTCTCTAACGCGAAAAGAAAGAGAACTCTCGGGGTGGTCTGCAAAGAGAGTGGGGAAAGTGAGCACCAGACCCAGGATGTGATTAGCATATCAGCGAAATCTTGATTACCCACTACAGCTCAGGGACAGAGGAAGTCAGAAAAGAGCTCGGAAAAGGGAGAGAGAAACAAGAAGAGGCTCTCTTCTTTTTCACTGCAGCAGTTGAAGGTGAAAGAGCTGTGTGGATGCCTTTAGAGATATTTTCTCAGCATGTACGCTGTTTTGGGACGTAACATCCCCAAAGAAGACGCAGAGCAGGAGGAAGAAAAGGAAGAAATGGCAGCTTCTCAGGTAAACGTCCTGTCCCGGGTCTGAGGCTGTCTGCTTTTCCTCCTGATGCCTGAGAAGCTGCAAACCTTTACTTCTCTGATTCCGATTTTTCTCCCTGGGGGTTTGTTGTTATCGACTTCTTCTTTTTTCTTTTTTTCTTATAAAAGTGAAGACTGGCTCTTTAGACTGCTTCTCCCTTGTGTCCCACAGCCTTTTCTTCATTCTATCCTCGCTTTCTACAGACCATGATGAATTCTCAACATGAGTTAGTGACTTTCAACTGGTGAATATATTCCCTTTGTGAGAGATGAAGACGGATATCTGAGATTCCCATTGGAATGTGGTTCAGTGTTGGGATCCTAGGAAAGTAGGGGAAATGCCGTGATGAGTTTATATGTGGATGCAATCCAGTTCTTTAGAACAGGAGTAAAAAATGCCCTTATAAGTAGAATGAACTCAGCAGTCCAGAATTTTTCAGAAAATTTCCAGAAATGAACAAAGTACCAGAGACTATCCTCTATATCGATAAGAAAAACTTACTCTTAAATGTACTATTAGTTTACAGATCATAGGAGGTATATATGCAGTGGAGTTTGCATAAAACTGATGTTTTTCATAACAGATTGAGATCATGGTTTTCATAATATTGCTAAAATACCTGGCAGTGATAATGCATTTTTCCATGTACTTCCTACCCCATGACCTCAGATGTTCACTGGTTCAGGTGCCTCTGTGAAATTCCAGTGCTTTTTTTTTTTATTTTCTGTCTTCAAAAAGGGTCTTGGAAAGAAAAACTGAGGGATATGCAATGGGGAAACTGTTTATCATCTTAGTTTCTCTTTGCTTTGAACAATGAACACTGTTGGCTAAAACAGATGCACAACTTGAGAATTGTGAGTTAAATTTTATTTACAGCAAAATCAGGACAGCAGCCCAGGAGACAGCACCTCAGATAACTCTGAGAGACTGCTCCAAGAGGCAGTGGGGGAAGGTCAGTGTATAAGATTTTAGTGAACAGGGATTTCAGTGCCATCGAGCACTAAATTGACAAAAGCATTTCTGCCAGTCTTGAGGAGCTGATGTCACCGTTCAGTGATTTAGTGCTGATTCCCTGGTGGCTCAGACGGTAAAGTGTTTGCCTGAAATGCAGGAGACCCGGGTTCAATCTCTGGGTCAAGAAGATCCCCTGGAGAAGGAAATGGCAATCCACTCCAGTACTCTTGCCTGGAAAATTCCATGGATGGAGGAGCCTGGTGGGCTATAGTCCAATGGAGTCGCAAAGAGTCAGACATGACTGAGCGACTTCACTTTCTTTCTTCTTCTAGATATGTAGGGGCTTCCCTGATAGCTCAGATGGTAAAGAATCCGCCTGCAATGCCTTAGTTTGATCCATTGGTTGGGAAGATCCCCTTGAGGAAGGCATGAAAACCCACTCCGGTATTCTTGCCTGGAGAATCCCCACAGACAGAGTACAACTGTCTCAGCACACACAGATATGAAGAGATGCAAAGATTGGGATCATGAAAACAGTTCCTGAAAATATCTGACTGTCTAAAGACCTGCTCCACCAGATTCCCTGGAGCACAGAGTGCCTCAGTGCAAGCTGAACTCCTTCAGGGGAGGATGAAGTCAACACTTGCAGCACCATAGGGCTCGTTCTTCCCAGAGGCAGATGGCAAACGCCCTTGTTGTTGTTCAGTTGCTGGCAATGCCCTTGGCAAGTGCCAGTTTGTAGTTGACAACACTCACATGTGTTTAGCAGAGATGCTGGGTTTTGGGAGTGGGGGTTTTCGTCACTCAAGCCCCGATCGTATCATTTCCAGTACACTCCACGCTCACATCACAGACATAGTTTCATCCTATTTCTGTATTTTGCAAAATGTTTACAAGAATCATATTAGTGCTAATGTATGTTCAACAGTGTTAAGTTTTTTTTTTTTTCCTGTGTCAAGTTTTAAAATATAGTTCAGTACAAATGATACAGACTTTCAGGAAATTAAAAAATTCAGAACCAGAGCTCCACTTTATTTTATATTGTTGTATATGTCTGCACTCTAGTCTATTTTTAAAAATTAAAATAATATCATCCTCAAATATTTATGTACATTTTTAATCAGTTAGAAATTATCCTGATGTCATTCTCTATTACTATTACTGAGTATGCAGTCTCATTGTAGTATATGTATGCATAAACATGTTTACATGATTACATCGATTTTTTTTCTTTCTTTTTTTTTTTTTTTTTTAAGACTCCCTGGAGAAGGGAATGGCTACCCATTCCAGTATTTTTGCCTGGAGAATCCCATGGACAGAGGAGCCTGGCAGGCTACAGTCCCTGGGTAGTACCAAAGAGTAGGACACAACTGAGTGACAAAAAACACTTTTCTTGTTTTTAGTATTACTTACAAATACAGAAATTTCTATAAACTTTCATTAGAGTTGTCTCTGTATATTTGTCTGTGTTTTATTAAAGTCTAGAGTCCATAAAGTGAAGTAAAATTTCAGCTCTGCATTAAAAGAATGTCTGTTAAAATATTTGTCAAGAGATGCAACAGCAACATTATTGATTTTAAATTATTTCTGTTGCACATTCAAGACTCTGAAAAACTGTCAGAAAGATATATAGTATATACTAAATAGTTAAAATGGTTCTTGCCACCAAGGTTACAATTCTACGAGACCTGTAAAATCTAGAACGCTTAAATTTCAAAGTTAAGTATGAATTCTTCCCTTTCTATTCTACTTCATTGCTGTTCAAAATGGTCATCCATGGAGCAGAATTTTCAACATTACTAGTTCAAATAAGCCTATTAAAAATGTGGCACACTGAGCCCACCACAGCATGTTTGGAGCAGAATGTGCTTTTAAAAATATTTCCCTTTTATTTTTTTTTTTTTGATGGACAGTTTATCCTGTGTCACAAGAGGACAATACTCAAAAATAAATATGCCAACGTTGATCTGATTATTTTATAATTCCTTTTTCAAGTCATAATAGTTTTGGTAGTAGTTCATGGATCATATCTCATCTTCTTTTCTTGGGGCTAAAAATATGGTAGAAAATATTCAGTTCAGTTCAGTTCAGTCACTCAGTTGTGTCCAACTCTTTGCGACCCCGTGGACTGCAGCATGCCAGGCCTCCCTGTCCATCACCAACTCCCAGAGTTGACTCAAACTCATGTCCATTGATGGAGAGGGCAATGGCACCCCACCCCACTCTTGCCTGGAAAATCCCAGGGACGGGGAGCTTAGTGGGCTGCAGTCCATGGGCTCACTAACAGTCGGACACGACTGAAGTGACTTAGCAGCAGTAGCTGCATGTCCATTGAGTCAGTGATGCCATCCAACCATCTCATCCTCTGTCGTCCTCTTCTCCTCCTGCCTTCAACCTTTCCCAGCATCAGGGTCTTTTCAAATGAGTCAGTTCTTCGCATCAGGTGGCCAAAGTATTGGAGTTTCAGCTTCAATATCAGTCCTTCCAATGAACACCCAGGATTGATCTCCTTTAGAATGGACTGATTGGATCTCCTTGCAGTCCAAGGGACTCTCAAGAGTCTTCTACAACGCCACAGTTCAAAAGCATCAATTCTTCAGTGCTCAGCTTTCTTTATAGTCCAACTCTCACATCCATACATGACTATGGGAAAAACCATAGCCTTGACTAGACAGAACTTTGTTGACAAAGTAATGTCCCTGCTTTTTAATATGCTGTTTAGGTTGGTCATAGCATTTCTTCCAAGGAGTAAGCGGCAGTCACCATCTGCAGTGATTTTGGAGCCCCCCAAAATAAAGTCTGTCACTGCCTCCACTGTTTCCCCATCTATTTGCCATGAAGTGATGGGGCCAGATGCCATGATCTTAGTTTTCTGAATGTTGAGCTTTAAACCAACTTTTTCACTCTCTTCTTTAACTTTCAAGAGGTTCTTTAGTTCTTCACTTTCTGCCATAAGGGTGGTGTCATCTGCATATCTGAGGTTATTGATATTTCTCATGGCAATGTTGATTTCAGTTTGTGCTTCATCCAGTCCAGCGTTTCACATGATGTACTCTGCATATAAGTTAAATAAGCAGGGTGACAATATACAGCCTAGATGTACTCTTTTTCCTATTTGGAACCAGTCTGTTTTTCCATGTCCAGTTCTAACTGTTGCTTCCAGACCTGCATACAGATTTCTCAAGAGGCAGGTCAGGTGGTCTGGTATTCCCATCTCTTTCAGAATTTTCCACAGTTTATTGTGATCCACACAGTCAAAAGCTTTGGCACAGTCAATAAAGCAGAAATCAATGTTTCTCTGGAACTCTCTTGCTTTTTTGATGATCCAGCAGATGTTGGCAATTTGATCTCTGTTTCCTCTGCCTTTTCTAAAACCAGCTTGAACATGTGGAAGTTCACGCTTCACATATTGTTGAAGCTTGGCTTGGAGAATTTTGAGCATTACTTTGCTAGAGTGTGAGATGACTGCAGTTGTGCATTCTTTGCTATTGCCTTTCTTAGGGATTGGAATGAAAACTGACCTTTTCCAGTCTTTTGGTCACTGCTGAGTTTTCCAAATGTCCTGGTATATTGAGTGCAGCACTTTCACAGCATCATCTTTTAGGATTTGAAATAGCTCAACTGGAATTCTATCACCTCCACTAGCTTTGTTTGTAGTGATGCTTTCTAAGGCCCACTTGACTTCACATTCCAGATGTCTGGCTCTAGATGAGTGATCACACCATTGTGATATCTGGGTCATGAAGGTCTTTTTTGTACAGTTCTTCTGTGTATTCTTGCCACCTCTTCTTAATATCTTCTGCTTCTGTTAGGTCCATACCATTTCTGTCCTTTTTTGAGCCCATCTTTGCGTAAAATGTTCCCTTGGTATCTCTAATTTTCTTGAAGAGATCTCTGGTCTTTCCCATTCTGTTGTTTTCCTCTATTTCTTTGCATTGATCGCCGAGGAAGGCTTTCTTATCTCTCCTTGCTATTCTTTGGAACTCTGCACTCAAATGGGTATATCTTTCCTTTTCGATTCTCTTCTTTTCACAGCTATTTATAGGCCTCCTCAGACAGCCATTTTGCTTTTTTGCATTTCTTTTTCTTGGGAATGCTCTTGATCATCCTATACAATGTCATGAACCTCTGTCCATAGTTCATCAGGCACTCTATCAGATCTAGTCCTTTAAATATATTTCTCACTTCCACTGTATAATCGTTAGGGATTTGATTTAGGTCATACCTGAATGGTCTAGTGGTTTTCCCTACTTTCTTCCATTTAAGTCTGTATTTGGCAATAAGGAGTTCATGATCGGGACCACACTGAGCTCCCAGTCTTGTTTTTTGCTGACTGTACAGAGCTTCTCCATCTTTGGCTGCAAGGAATATAATCAATCTGATTTCAGTGTTGGCCATCTGGTGATGTCCATGTGTAGAGTCTTCCCTTGTGTTATTGGAAGAGAGTGTTTGCTATGACCAGTGCATTCTCTTGGCAGAACTCTATTAGCCTTGGCCCTGCTTCATTCTGTGCTCCAAGTCCAAACCAGTCCCCTATAATGAAAAGGACATCTTTTTTGGGGTGTTGATTATAGAAGGGTCGGTGGTGGCCTGCTGCAGGTTTGGGGGCACAAACTAGCAGTGCATGCATGAGATCTTTTGAGGGGGGTCACAATTACCTCCATTACCTCAAACATAGTTTGGCTGGAAGAAGCACAAACTGGAATCAAGATTGCCGGGAGAAATATCAATAAACTCAGATATGCAGATGACACCACCTTTATGGCAGAAAGTGAAGAGGAACTCAAAATCCTCTTGATGAAAGTGAAAGAGGAGAGTGAAAAGGTTGGCTTGAAGCTCAACATTCAGAAAACAAAGATCATGGAATCTGGTCCCATCACTTCATGGGAAATTGATGGAAAAACAGTGGAAACAGTGTCAGACTTTATTTTTGGGGGCTCCAAAATCACTGCAGATGCTGACTGCAGCCATGAAATTAAAAGACGCTTACTCCTTGGAAGGAAAGTTATGACCAACCTAGATAGTATATTAAAAAGCAGAGACATTACTTTGCCAACCAAGGTCCGTATAGTCAAGGCTATGGTTTTTCCCGTGGTCATGTATGGATGTGAGAGTTGGACTGTGAAGAAAGTTGATCGCCGAAGAATTGATGCTTTTGAACTGTGCTGCTGGAGAAGACTCTTGAGAGTCCCTTGGACTGCAAGGAGATCCAACCAGTCCATTCTAAAGGAGATCAATCCTGGATGTTCATTAGAAGGACTGATTCTGAAGCTGATACTGCAATACTTTGGCCACCTCATGCGTTGAGTTGACTCACTGGAAAAGAGTCTGATGCTAGGAAGAATTGGGGGTGGGAGGAGACAGGGACGACAGAGAATGAGATGGCTGGATGGCATCACCGACTCGATGGACATGAGTTTGAGTGAACTCCGGGATTTGGTGATGGACAGGGAGGCCTGGCGTGCTGTGATTCATGGGGTAGCAGAGAGTCTGGCACGACTGAGCGACTGAACTGAACTGAAATAGCAGGGAGGGAACACACCTCCACCCATCAACAGAAAATTGGATTAAAGATTTACTGAGCACAGCCCGCCCATCAGAACAAGACCCAGTTTCCCCCTCAGTCTGTCTATCCCATCAGGAAGCTTCCATAAGCCTCTTATCCTTCTCCATCAGAGGGTGGTGGTTTATGGTGGTTTAGTCCTTAAGTTGTGTCCAACTCTTGCGACCCAATGGACAGTAGCCCGCCAGGCTCCTCTGTCCACGGGATTTTCCAGGCAAGAATACTGGAGTGGATTGCCATTTCCTTCTCCAGGGGAACTTCCCAACCAAGGAATCGAACCGAGGTCTCCTGCTTTGCAGGCAGATTCTTTTCCTATTGAGCTACGAGGGAAGCCCATCAGAGGGTAGAAAGATTGAAAACCACAATCACAGAAAACTAACCAATCTAATCACATGGACCACAGCCTTGTTTAGCTCAATGAATCTATGAGCCACGCCGTGCAGGGCCACCCAAGTCATGGCGGAGAGTTATGACAAAATGTGGTCCACTGGAGAAGGGAATGGCAAACCACTTCAGTATTCCTGCCTTGAGAACCACATGAACAGTATGAAACGGCAAAAACATAGGACACTGAAAGATGAACTCCCCAGGTTGGTAGGTGCCCAGTATGCTACTGGAGATCAGTGGAGAAATAATTCCAGAGAGAATGAAGAGGCAGAGACAAAGCAAAACCAACACCCAGTTGTGGATGTGACCGGTGATGGAAGCAAGGGCCGGTGCTGTAAAGAGCAATATTGCATAGGAACCTGGAATGTTAGGTCCATGAGTCAAGGCAAATTGGAAGTGGTCAAACAGGAGATGGCAAGAGTGAACGTCGACATTTTAGGAATCAACAAACTAAAATGGACTGGAATGGGGGAATTTAACTCAGATGACCATTATATCTACTATTGTGGGCAAGAATCCCTTAGAAGAAATGGAGTAGCCCTCATGGTCAACAAAAGAGTCTGAAATGCAGTACTTGGATGCAGTCTCAAAAATGACAGAATGATCTCCTTTCGTTTCCAAGGCAAACCATTCAATATCATAGTAATCCAAGTCTATGCCCTGACCAGTAATGCTGAAGAAGCTGAAGTTGAACGCTTCTATGAAGACCTACAAGACCTTCTAGAATTAACACCCCCAAAATAAAATATCATTGTGTAAAAATTATATTCTTGTCTAATAGCAGCCACTCTCCTAAATGAAAACCAGGTCTCTGAACTTGCTGTTTCCATCATGGGTCACATTAGGAAGTCTTCCCACAGCCACATGACATCTGTATTTTGTATTTCAGGGACAGCTGACATTCCGGGATGTGGCCATAGACTTCACTCAAGAGGAGTGGGAATGTCTGGACCTCAGTCAGCGGGAATTGTACAGGGATGTGATGGTAGAGAACTATAGGAACCTGGCCTGCTTGGGTGAGGATGACTTCCTTCCAGAATCGCTTGTCTAACCTCAGGGTTTTGGTTCCTTCATTTCTAGAAAGTCTTCTGAAATTTTCTGCTCCGCACATTTGTTTCAGATCTCTGCTTTCTAGGGAAAATGGGTGTCTGTGAGTTTAGAAAGAAAGGCTTCATGAGGATTCATTATGCTTGTAACCTTTTTCTTCCTTTATGTAATATGCCTTCTAGGTTAGTGGTAATTGTGTAAGTTCTGTGGTATTAAATAGTTGTACCTTCTATTAATTTCACATTTCTGCTATTTACTTTTGCCTTGGTGGCACTTGACCAGAGTCTCAGGACCTGACATTTTTGTATTAGTTAGCATTATATAGGTACTTTCATTAAAGTATTTGGGGAAATCATTCTATAGGCTGTATTAACATTCACCCATGCGTTCTCTTCTCACCTGAATACATATTGGATTGGAAAGTGATGAATCTCTGGCACAACAAATATTCCTTTCTCTGATGAACAGGTCTTGTGGTCTCTAAGCCGGACCTGGTCATCTTTCTGGAGCAAATGAAGGATCTCAGGAGTATAAGGAGAATGAAGACAACAGGCCTATACCCAGGTAGGTGTGAACGGATGGAGGCGAGGACTCAGATGAGAGGGCCAGTGAGAGACCTAACTGGGAAGGAAATCTAAAACAGAGTGGCTGTATATACCTATAGTTGATTCTGTGAGAATCAGTGAGGAAGTCATCCTTTGTCATGTGGTTTGGGAAGATCTGCTTCAGTGGAAATGATTTTGGAGAAGTCTGGTTTCATTTCTGTTGCTGTCATAGATGGATATCTCCTGCCCTGTTCTGCCTCTTTAATCATTCATGAATTCATCTCCACTGATTGCTTTTCTCATTCACAGTGAGAATGAAAATTCTCCTCTTGGCCTGTGAAAACCTGCATGAGTTGGCTGCTCTTTCATTTCTTGGGGATCCTAGGAAAACTGTGCACACTTCTGAGTGACTATATGATACTCCTTTTAAAGTTTGTTTGTACCTTTAAAGAGAACTGTGTTCCTAGACTGCCAAAGTCCTAGGAATACTTAGGACAGATTTTTTTTTTTTTTCTTTCTGATTTATAGTTTCCATTCCACTGGAAGCTGCAGATATGACCTTATTCGTGTCAAACTCAAGTAATGTCTTCACTGCATAAAGCAAAACCTCCCTAAAATGGGAAAATGAAAGTCTCATGGTCACTTTAAGGTTCTCTTTTCTTTATACGAAATCATGTTAAATACCTAAGTGTATTTGTCCCAATTCCTGAATGATAAAATACTTTAATATATTCAATTACCTCAAAGAATTTTAAAATAAATTGGCATAAGAACTTAGAACATTTTCCATATTTGTAATGGTTGATTTTTCGATAATATATAGAAATCTTGTTTTTTAAGTTCTCAGTGGAGTGTAGCTGTTTACAAGGTTCTGCTGCTGTGCAGCAAACAATATCAATTATACATATATATAGCCACTCTGTTTTAGATTTCCTCCCCAGGTAGGTCTCCAAAGAGTGCTGAGTAGAGCCCCATGTGTTTCCATCATATTTTTAAAGTCTCATTTCTTATTTAATTTCTTAAAAACTACTAGTTTGTTCATTTATCTTGTACATTATGTGCTTCTCTAGACTCTGTCTTATAGGTCCTCACTTGCGAGGACATTAGTTCTATGTCATATCATTTATGATTTTTAGATTCAAACATCTAATAGAAAACTCTCAAATAAAAACACAGGTGATGAGAAGTGAATTAAAGAATTAATAGGCACCTGCTGCTGCTGCTAAGTCACTTTAGTCGTGTCCGACTCTGTGTGACCCCATAGACGGCAGCCCACCAGGCTCCCCCGTCCCTGGGATTCTCCAGGCAAGAACCCTGAAGAGGGTTGCCCTTTCCTTCTCCAATAGGCACCTAGTACTTGTGAAAATGCTTGGTGTCTCAATTTAAGAGGACTTTAAGCAAAAAGTCATCATTTGATTGCCTCTCATCTTCACTTAGTTTTTATCTAAGCAGGTTTGTATCTTGCTTCCTCCACACCATACCATACTTCTATGACCTCTCATTCTGTCACATAATCTGTGTTCATGTCTCCGTTCTGCAGGCTGCAGGATCCTAGTTCCTCCTGCTGTGGTGTCTGTCCCCTGGTGGGTGAGGTTGGTCCAGAGGTTTGCACCCTTATCCCCTTGATCTGGGCTTTGACTGTTGTTACTGTGACCTGAGCCTGCCCTGGATATTGAGGGGAACTTCCCCTTGGTTCTGTGGCTGTCACTGTCCTGTCTGTGGTGGGCTCTGCTCCCTGGTTGGTGGAGTAGAAGCCCCCAGATCTGTTTCTTCGCTATGATTCCGATCTGTGGTGGAGGCAGGTGGGATTGGAACACACCCACTGGGAGAGAAGCCCCTGAGGATTGCTCCTCTGGGGATGTTCACCTTGGGGAGTGCTCTGGGTGTCACTTTTCATGCTTTGTGTGAGTCTCATGTGGCCCTTTGTTGGCACTGCCCTTGGCCCCACCTCAACCGTGGGTATGCCGGCACATGGTCCTGGCATCTCTCAGATGTTGTCTTCAGCAGGTCACCAGCATAGATCCTGTCAGGTCCCAGTATGGCATTCATCATGGAGCTGGACCCACTGTGGTGCTGTGGGGCAGCTCAGACTCTGGCCTGGCCCCGCCCCCTAGTGTAGGAGCCCACAAAGTCTACAGCTGCTGAAGCTACACCTGCTGTGACTGGGGGAGCCCTCCTTGTCTACTCAGATGTTCTAAAGGGGCTGAGTTTACAGAGACAGCTGTGATGGTATAGAAACGAGTTTGTGCAGCTTCCAGTAGCGATATCAGCTTTACTTCCTTAAATTGCCAGACCCTGGGGCCCAGCAGTGCTTCAGCCCCCTCTGTGCATCTGGATAAACTACAGGCACCTGCTCCCGAAGTTTCCCAGAGTCCACCAGTCTACCCTGGTAGGGAGGGGCGCAGAGGAAGAGGCAACAGCTGGGTTCACGAGAGCACCCACCCTAACGGAGCCCTTCCTAGTGCCTGGTGAGGAGGGGCCGGCACAGGGGGAGAGAGGCTGCAAACGGTGGTGGGTCTTCGCTTTGGGCATCACTCAGCAATGGCGCTCTGCGCTATGGAGGTTCAGGTTTCCTCCCCAACATCCCGTTTGCAGAGCTCCTCCCTCCCTGCCTTTCCTGCAGGATGTCTCCTTACAGCCCACAGCAGTCCTCTGCCTCGGTCTGCTCTCCACACCCCACATTCCAGCACCCAGCCCTTGTCTGCAGGGATGGACACCCTCTGAGGCTGGGTGGGCAGGGCTGGGGTCAGTACCCTGTATGCAGGTCTCACTCTGTCCTGCTGTCACAGGCTGGCTGCCGTGTTCTCTTCCCACAGAGGATGAGGCTCCTCTTCTGTCCCAAAGGGCTCCCCACCAAGTGAGGAGCTTCTGCGGATGTGGAGACCTCTCCCCTCTTCAGATCCCCCCAGGGTTGCAGACCCCATCCCACTTCCTTTCCTGTTCTTTTTCCTTCTTCTTTCTTTTGTCCTACCTAGCTCAGCACGAATCTTTCTTGTCCTTTTAGATTTCCAAGGTCCTCTGCTAGTGTTCAGCTGGGCTCTGTGAGAACTGTTCCATTTCTGATGTATGCTTGATGCATTTGTGGAGAGAGATGAAGTCCATGTCTGCCTAATCCTCTGGCATCTTGATCCTCCTATCTCTGTTTTATTTTTAAGCTAGCGAAGGGTTCTTCAATTTTCTCTAAATCTTTAAGGATATTCACTGAGAATAGTAGGTAAGAAAACTTATTCTTTGGTATCTTTCAGCTATGTCTTCTCAAGACACCCAGGATTTGATGCCAAAGAAACCAAGGGAAGACGATTTGTTCCCAAAAGCAAACCTAGGAATATATGAAAGATTTCACCTCAGAAACTTGCAATTAATGAAAGACTCAGAACATACAAGGGCATGTGAAAGACAGAGAGGATGTTTACATGGGCATAGAGAAATTGAGGCCGTTTCCCATAATGCAGACATTACTGCAGAAAGAAATGAGCTACATGAGTCAAACTGGGGGAAACACCCATTTCCGTCTTCAACATCTGCTGAGAAATGTAAGTTTTTCAGAAAAAAATTACATCGTTTTTTGAAACATACTTGTTCTCTGAAAGGAAACGTGGAAAATCGGGAAGGTCCTCCAGTCTCTATTGTAAATACTCATTCAAACCACTCTGAGCACAGGCTTCGATTAAGCATGTATTTAAACATGTCTGAAAACCAGAAATTTAAAAATGATGGGAAAAACTCACAATATAATCAATTTGAGGGATCTGTGAGCAGGAAGTCATTATTCTTCCACCAACAGATATTTTCTCTCCATTCCAAGAGGTATAATGTTGATGATAATGGAAGAGATGTAATCCAACCATCATTGTTCAATATATCCCATGATATGGTTAATATGGAAGAACTTTCCATGTGTAATAAAATGAGTCAGACCTTAAGTAAGTGCTCCAGCTCCAATAATTACACAATTATTTATGATGGAGTGAAGGTCTATTCATGCAATGAAACCAGGCATAACTTTGAACAACATTCAAACTTTATGGAACATCAGGGAGCTCAATCTTCACACAAGGATTCTAAAAGTAATAAATGTAGGAATATCTTTTATCAAGCATCAGGTCTTCCTCTAAATAAGAGTATTCATAGTGGAGAGGAAACTTACAATTGTAGTGAATATGGTATAGTTTCTAATCAGTCTTCAAATCTTATTCAACAGCAGAGGATTCAGAATCCACAGAAACGTTACAAGTGTAATAAATGTGGGAAAGCCTTTAGTAACCCATCTAATATAAGTAAACATAGGAAAATACATTCAGGAAGGAAACCTTTCAAGTGTATAGAATGTGCCAAAGCCTTTACTCAGAGTTCAAATCTTAGTCAACATCGACAAATCCATACTGGCAGAAAACCTTATAAATGTAAGGAATGTGGCAAAGTGTTTATCTATTTCTCAAATCTCAGTCAACATCAGCGAATTCACATTGGGGAGAAACCTTATAAATGTACAAAGTGTGGCAAAGCCTTTAATCAGAACTCAAATCTTACTCGACACCAGCGAATTCATACTGGAGAGAAACCTTATAAATGTAAGGATTGTGGCAAAGCCTTTAGCCGGCGCTATGGTCTTACTCAACACCAGCGAATTCACACTGGAGAGAGACCTTTTAAATGTAAAGAATGTGGAAAAGCCTTCAATAAAAACTCAAATCTTACTCAACACCAGCGAATTCATACTGGAGTGAAACCTTATCAATGTAAGGATTGTGGCAAAGCCTTTAGCCAGCGCTATGGCTTTACTCAACATCAGTTAATTCATACTGGAGAGAAACCTTATAAATGTAAAGAATGTGGAAAAGAGTTTAGTCAGTACTCAACTCTTACTAAACACCAGCGAATTCATACAGGAGAGAAACCTTATAAATGTAAAGAATGTGGAAAAGCATTTAATAAAAACTCAACTCTTACTAAGCACCAGCGAATTCATACTGGAGAGAAACCTTATAAATGTAAGGATTGTGGCAAAGCCTTTAGCCAGCGCTATGGTTTTACTCAACATCAGTTAATTCATACTGGAGAGAAACCTTATAAATGTAAAGAATGTGGAAAAGCCTTTAGTCAATCCTCAACTCTTACTAAACACCAGCGAATTCATACTGGAGAGAAACCTTATAAATGTAAAGAATGTGGAAAAGCCTTTAATCGAAATTCAAATTTTACTCACCATCAGATAATTCATACTGGAGAGAAACCTTATAAATGTAAAGATTGTGGCAAAGCCTTTAACAAGCGCTATGGCTTTACTCAACATCAGTTAATTCATACTGGAGAGAAACTTTATAAATGTAAAGAATGTGGAAAAGCCTTTAGTCAATCCTCAACTCTTACTAAACACCAGCGAATTCATACTGGAGAGAAACCTTATAAATGTAAAGATTGTGGCAAAGCCTTTAGGCACAGCAGTCATCTCACTAGGCATCTCAGTGCACATACTGGAGGGAAACCCTAGTAATAAGTGATGGGAGAAGTTTGTCCTAAACATACACATCAGAAAACACGAGACCATTTATATAAGAAAGATGTGGAATGATGTAAAAATGTAAAAGAAAAAAAATGTAGAAAATGGTTTAATGAAAAATGAAATCTAAATAAATACCAGAAAATCCATACTAGAAAGCTTTACATCAATCCTGTTTTTCGAAGTTGCTCTTAAAGAGAAGTACTATAGATAGTGATCCACGGTTAAAACAGATGGAAAATTGATATGTTAGTGTGGATCACAAGATGAAAGGTTGATGTTTAGAAAGGTACAATTATTAGCAACGCATCCTTGTTTATATTGACATGATTTGTGATTATTTGAAAATGAATGTAATTCCACTCTCTAATTACTCCATGATATGCTTCATTTCTAGTGTGTATGCAAACTTATGTTTTTGATGGTTGGTACCTCAAAGATGAGAGAAGCCCTTCTATCTAGGGAGAAATCATTTATGTGTATTCTCCACTAGAAAATTAAGGACACAATAATGTAACATCCGCTGGATCATGGAGAAAGCAAGAGAGTTCCAGAAAAACATCTCTTTCTGCTTCATTGACTATGCCAAAGCCTTTGACTGTGTGGATCACAATAAACTGTGGAACATTCTAAAAGAGATGGGAATACCAGACCACCTGACCTGCCTCTTGAGAAACCTGTATGCAGGTCAGGAAGCAACAGTTAGAACTGGACATGGAACAACGGACTGGTTCCAAATAGGAAAAGGAGTATGTCAAGGCTGTATATTGTCACCTTGCTTATTTAACTTAAATGCAGAGTACATCATGAGGAACGCTGGGCTGGAAGAAGCACAAGCTGGAATCAAGATTGCCGGGAGAAATATCAATAACCTCAGATATGCAGATGATACTACCCTTATGGCAGAAAGTGAAGAGGAACTCAAAAGCCTCTTGATGAAAGTGAAAGAGGAGAGTGAAAAGGTTGGCTTGAAGCTCAACATTCAGAAAATTAAGATCATGGCATTTAGTCCCATCACTTCATGGGAAATTGATGGAAAAACAGTGGAAACAGTGTCAGACTTTATTTTTTGGGGCTCCAAAATCACTGCGGATGCTGATTGAAGCC
The DNA here is from genome assembly GCF_049115385.1 of Moschus berezovskii. Classification (NCBI taxonomy): domain Eukaryota; kingdom Metazoa; phylum Chordata; class Mammalia; order Artiodactyla; family Moschidae; genus Moschus; species Moschus berezovskii. Next base: position 4,932,601 of record NC_142481.1, read on the forward strand.
ATGAAATTAAAAGACGCTTACTTGGAAGGAAAGTTATGACTAATGTAGATAGTATATTAAAAAGCAGAGATATTACTTTGTCAACAAAGGTCCGTCTAGTCAAGGCTATGGTTTTTCCCGTGGTCATGTATGGATGTGAGAGTTGGACTGTGAAGAAAGCTGATCGCCGAAGAATTGATGCTTTTGAACTGTGGTGCTGGAGAAGACTCTTCAGAGTCCCTGTACTGCAAGGAGATCCAACCAGTCCATTCTAAAGGAGATCAATCCTGGGTGTTCATTGGAAGGACTGATGCTGAAGCTGAAACTGCAATACTTTGGTCACTTCATGCGACGAGTTGACTCACTGGAAAAGACTCTGATGCTGGGAAAGGTTGGGGGCGGGAGGAGAAGGGGACGACAGAGAATGAGATGTCTGGATGGCATCACCGACTCTGTGGACATGAGTTTGAGTGTACTCCGGGAGTTGGTGATGGACAGGGAGGCCTGGCGTGCTGTGATTCATGGGGTCGCAGAGAGTCGGACACGACTGAGTGACTGAACTGAACTGAACTGAATGTAACATGTACAGTAAACATCTAAATGGAGGTGTTTATCATTCATGTCAAACATCCCTGTAGGTCACCATGATGTAAGTGTTCAGGGAATAATTCCACATACTAAAGATGTAAATTATGAAGTTATGCTTTTAAAGGTTAATATAATGACAGTTCACTGAAATCTTGATGTGTTTTATAATATCAACAGAAACTATGAATATTTGACATATTATAAATAACCTCTGATACCCTAAAATGTATGAGAAACCCTTCCCAGAAAATTCCTATAATTATTATAAGTCTACTTTCTTAAATGATTGGCCTTCATTTTGCAACCATATTAATCACAACTCTCAGATTGTTATATCAGAGGAATGAATATCATTGTTTATGCTTGTAATCTGTCTTTTAATCAAAGTTACACAGTAGAGTGTAAAAGGTTTTATTCTGACTGTGTGTGATGTTCATACATGTTAATCAATAAAACTGAATGGTTTCTTGTGGTAAAGTTGGTGTCAATGAATGAAGTGTTTCCTTACCACCACCATTAACCTCTCCCATCTTATTTAAGGTCGCAGGGAAGAGCACATAACAATAAACTCTAGATGTCCATCTGCAGATGAATGGATAAGAAAGCTTTGGTACATATACACAATGGAGTATTTCTCAGCCATCAAAAAGAATGCATTTGAATCAGTTTTAATGAGGTGGATGAAATTGGAGCCAATTATACAGAGTGAAGTAAGCCAGAAAGAAGAACATCAATACCGTATATTAACGCATATATATGGAATTTAGAAAAATGGTAACCTGAACCCTGTATAAGAGACTGCAAAAGAGACATAGGCATTTAGAACAGTCTTTGGGACTCTGTGGGAGAGGGTGAAGGTGGAATGATTGGAGAGAATGGAATTGTAGCATGTATATTATCATAAGTGACCAGTCCAGGTTCGACGCATAAATTTTCCTCTGTTCATTTCTTTGCATTTGTGCTTTTTTAATAAAATTCTTTTTTAAAATAAATAAATAAATGTTAGGAAAGGTGTGGAGAAAAGGGAACCCTCCTACACTGCTGGTGGGAATGTAAATTGGTATAGCACTGTGGAGAACAGTATGGAGATTCCTTACAAAACCAAAAACAGAGCTACCATATGATCCAGCAATCCCACTCCTGGGCATGTATCTAGAGAAGACTGGAATTCAAAAAGATACATATAGATAGTTTATTCTTGCATAGGAAAACTGCCCCCAAACTATGCCAAAGAGTTAACAATAGCTATCTCTGGAGATAGAATTACTGGGGATATTCATCTTCAAAATGATGTTTTTCTGTATGTTTTACCTTTATATAATATGTATACCAATATCTTCATAATCAGGAAAAAAATAGGCATACTATTAAATACCTATGATAGCAAAAAAAAAAAAAAAACAATAAACTCTTTGGTAGCACAATGGGATGGCATCTGTAATAGTTTCCTTACTGCCTTTAAGCCTCAAACCACTTGATCATGTATTTCCCATCATCTCTCCATTGTGCTTTTCCCCCGCTGTATCTACAAGGACATTGTGACGGTTCTAATAATGATCATACAGAGGACTGCTGAGAGCTTACCTGACTGCTCCATGCTGTTGCTGCCTCAGCGTCTGTCTGGGGAGAGGCAGCCTGCAGGTCCTTGAACTCACACCAGCCGGTCCTGTGAGCACCTGCACTAGGTGACCCCCTTCCTTGAGACCAGCAGTCTTGCTGAACCCCAGGGCCTATTCACAGGCCCCCCTTCAATGATACCCTCAGAGCTCACCAGAATCCTGCTCCTCTGGTTTGAATGGACCCATCCACACTCAGCCTGGGGAGCCCACAGCACTTCACCCAGGGTCACTTAGAAAGGCCTGAACCCCAAATACTGGAAATTTCTCTGCCTGATTCTAGCCTTGACCTCCCTCAGAAGTTCCCACCCTGAACCCTGTGCTGAGCTCTGGGTGTCTGAATGTGGGTCTTGGGGAAGAAACATCAGAACATATGTGAAACTTGGTAAAGACTCATTTCTGCACCTCAGACCTGCAGATTCATAACTTCTTGGAGTGGGGACCTAATCACCAGGGGTTTGTATTCACTGAAATGATTCAAAAAGAATCCTTAGCCAAGTGGTTTCCATGTGTTCCCCATCAGGATCACGTGACCAGTGTCAGGAAATGACCTCACTGATGCCCTCCCAACAGAGTTCTTTGTTGGTCCTGTGGTAGCATCAGTGTGGTTTGTAGGAAGTGTTCCAGGGGATTCTAAGGGGATGCCCAGGTTAAGGACGTGGCTCCTGGTCCATTTTTGAGAGCTGAGGCCCGGCTTCAGTCCGAGGAGAGGCAGCAGATTGGTCTAGCTGGATTTGGACCAGGGAAGTCAGTCAGTTCACATCGTCTGTGTGAGCAGAGTGTTAGGACCTCTCTGTGGGGAGAGAACAATCAAGAAATAAGTCCACAGGCTGGTCTCCAGGTAGGAAGTGACTGTTTCTGAATTTCTCCTGAGACAAAGGACAGGAGAGGTGGGTCTTTTCAGCTTTTCAAGGTCCTTCTGTCTGTAGGTGAGGTGGTTGCAGGTTAAAGAGTTGTGCGGATGCCTTTGAAGTTATTTTCTCAAGACACAGGTGTGAATTTGCAACATAACATTCACAGAGAAGACAGAGCAGGAGGAAGAAGAGGAGGAAATGGCAGCTTCTCAGGTAAATGTCCTGTCCCGAGTCTGGGGCTGTGTCTGCTTTTCCTCCTGAAATGCCTGGACTGAGAATCTGCAAACCTTTACTTCTCTGCTTCTAATATTTCTGCCCAGGGCATTTGTTATCAACTTATTTTTATCTTTTTTTTCTTATAATAGTGAAGACTGGCTCTTTAGACTACATCTCCCTTAGTCCTAGAGTCTTTTCTGCGTTGTCTGTATCTCGGCTTTCTATGGAGTATGATGAATTCTCAACACGAATTAATGACTCTCAACTGGTGAAAATATTTCCTTTGTGTGAGATCAACCCAGGGAGGCATAGGTTCTGAGAATCCTATTGGGATGTGCTTCAGTCTTGGGATCTTAGAGAAGTAAGGGGAAATTAGTGATGAATTTACATGTAGGTGCGACTTAAGACATTTAGAAAAGGATTAAGAAAATGTCCTTATAAATAGAATTACCTCAGCGGCACAGAATTCCACAGAAAGTTTGCGGAAAAGATGGAGAAGAAAAATGTGAGATACTCCTCTCTATATTGGTAGGAAGGACTCATGCTTAACTGTACTTTTAATATGCAGAACATTGGAAGTTATATATGAAGTGAAATTAGCATACAACTGCTATTTTTTCAGGAGAGATTCAGATCGCTGCTAACATTTATCCCATTACACCTCATGTTCTATTGGTTCAGGTGGTTGTCTGAGATTCCAGCACTAAGAGGTTCATACTTTTTCGCTTTATCTCAATAAAAATCTTTGAAAGATTTAGTGAGGAGTGTGAAAGCTGCCACAGTTAATGAGACATCCGTGTCTTCTTAGTTCTGTTTGCTTTGGAAAAATGAACACTCACCTGTGTTTCGTAGGGTTCTTGAGTTTTGTGAGTTTTCATTACTTAAGCTTAGGTCTGATTGTTTCCATTTTTAATATACTCAGCACTCATATTCAAACTATTGCACAATTGCACTCATTTCACAAGCTAGCAAGGTAATGCTCAAAATCCTTCAAGTTAGGCTTCAACAGTGTGTGAACTTCCAGATGCATAACCTGGGTTTAGAAAAGGCAATGGAACCACAGATCAAATTGCCAACACCAATTGGATCATAGAAAAAGCTAGAGAATTTCAGAAAAACGTCTACTTCTGCTTCACTCACTACACTGAAGCCTTTGACTGTGTAGATCACAACAAACTGTGGAATATTCTAAAAGAGATGGGAGTATCAGATCACCTTACCTGCCCCCTTCCAAACCTGTATGAAGGTCAAGAAGCAACAATTAGAACAAGACATGGAACAATGGACTGGTTCAAAATTGGGGAAGGAGTATGTCAAGGCTGTATATTGTCACCTTGTTTATTTAACTTATATGCAGAGTACATCATGTGAAATACTGGGCTGGATGAAGTACAAGCTGGAATCACAATTGCAGGGAGAAATATCAGTAAACTCAGATATGCAGATATCACCACCCTTATGGCAGAAAGCAAAGAGAAATTAAAGAGACTCTTGATGACGGTGAAAGAGGAGAGTGAAAAAGCTGACTTAAAACTCAACATTCAAAAAACGAAGATCATGGCATCCGGTTCCATCACTTCATGGCAAATAGATGGGGAAACAATGGAAACAGTGACAGACTTTATTTAACACTGTGGACGGTGACGCGGCCATAAAATTGAAACACAATAACAAAAGCAATGACAAACCTAGACAACATATTAAAAAGCAGAGACGTTGCTTTGCTGACAAAGGTCCGTACACTCAAAGCTATGGTTTTTCCATTAGTCATGTATGGATGTGAGAGCTGGACAATAAAAAACTCTGAGTCCCAAAGAATTGATGCTTTTGAACTGTGGTGTTGGAGAAGATTCTTGAGAGTCCCTTGGACAGCAAGGAGATCAAACCAGTCAATCCTAAAGGAAATCAACCCTGAATATTCATTGGAAGGACTGATGCTTAAGCTGAAGCTCCAATAGTTTGACCACCTTTTGCGAAAAGCCGACTCATTGGAAAAGACCCTGATGCTGGGAAAGACTGAAGGCAGGAAGAGAAGGGAACAACAGAGGATGAGCTGACTGGATGGCATCACCATCTCAATGAAAATGAGTTTGAGCAAAATCTGGGAGATGATGAAATACAGGGAATCCTGGCGTGCTGCAGTCCATGGAATCGCAAAGAGTCGGACCCGAATGAGCAACTGAACAACAACATATTCCAAAAATAGAATTCTTATCACATTTTTGTATTTTCCATAATATTTACAAGAATCTTATTACTAATATATGTTCAACTCTGTTAAATCTAAAATATCGCTCAACATTAGTGATAGAGATTTTCAAAAGAATAAAAGATTCAGAAGCAAGAGCTCTAATTTATATCATATCATCATGTTTTTGCCCTAGCATGTTTAAAAAATACAGAGAATCAACCAGAAATTAATTATAAAACAGGGAAATCTATTCTTGACTTTATTAACATGAATAGTTTTTCTCTATCACTTTTAATATGCATATAGTTCCTAAGTAGTGTACGTATGTGTGCATGAAAATGTTAACATTATATGATTCATTTTTTCCATTTCTGATATTTTTGCCAGTTACCTCAACTGGGTCAAATATCTATTAGTATTGTCTGTGCACTGACTTTGTTCTTTTTAGATAAAATCAAGCTCAGATCCACTGAAGTAAATGCCAAGCTCTACCATTTCCTAAATAAAACAATTTTGGATAGCATTATTATTGATCTAAAATTATTTATGTGGCTCATTCAAGATTGAAAAGTAAAAAACTGTTAGATATATAGTACATAAATAGTCTAAAGGATTGTTTTTTCTAGGTTTACTAATCTAGTAAGCCTGTAAAATCTGTATAATGCTTTTAAGTTCAATCTCAACTATGATTTCTTACATGGCTGTTTCACCTCTATGCCATTCACAATGGCCTTTTATGAACCAGGTACATAGTTAAAATTCAGCTTGTTTTGGCTCCTTCAGCTCCATAGGAGCCAAAATCTTTGGTCTCCTATATTTTTACATTCTGATCAGTTTTATATCAAAATCATCTATGACTTTATCTAAAAGATCTAATATAACATACTTGGATAACATATGTTTGGTAACAAGGAGATAATTAGCATAGGAGATAAAAACCATAGTCTTGACCAGACGGACCTCACCAGTTTTTCAGTTGTAGTTACCAATAACTGCCACAAGGAGGCAGCATTTCTTCATGCTCTTTTTTTTCCCTTCGTTACTTCGTTTTAATTTTCTATTGGAGTAGAGTTGACTTCCGTTGTTGTGCTTGTTTTAGGTTTACAGGAACTTGATTCAGTTATACACAGACGTGTATTTATTCTTCTTGAGGTCTTTTCCCATACAGGTTCTTCAGAGTGTTCAGTAGACCTCCCTGTGCTATTCAGTAGGTCCTTATTATTTTGCCAACCAAGGTCCGTCTAGTCAAGGCTATGGTTTTTCCAGTGGTCATGTATGGATGTGAGAGTTGGACTGTGAAGAAAGCTGAGTGCTGAAGAATTGATGTTTTTGAACTGTGGTGCTGGAGAAGACTCTTGAGAGTCCCTTGGACTGCAAGGAGATCCAACCAGTCCATTCTGAAGGAGATTAGTCCTGTGTGTTCATTGGAAGGACTGATGCTAAAGCTGAGGCTCCAATACGTTGACCACCTCATGCGAAGTGTTGACTCACTGGAAGAGTCTGATGCTGGGAGGGATTGGGGGGGCAGGAGGAGAAGGGGACGACAGAGAATGAGATGGCTGGATGGCATCACCAACTCGATGGACATGAGTTTGAGTGAACTCCGGGAGTTGGTGACGGACTGGGAGGCCTGGCGTGCTGTGAGTAGTGGGGTCGCAAAGAGTCGGACCCGACTGAGCGACTGAACTGAACGGAACTGATCTGATTTTGACAGGTATGAGCTGATACCACCTTTTGAATTTCTATAAGATTCAAGATGTTGAAAGTTTTCCATGTGATTTTTTGAAGAAAACAATGTGACTAAAACTGACCTCTCAAGATTGGCTTCTTCACCTTCTGCCTTGATTTGAATTATTGTTCCCGGACCTACCCAAGGACATTTGTTGAGAACAGGTGTTTTTTCTTTACAGTCATGTAAACACAGTATAGGAAGATTCCCTCACCCTCAACAGCATTTAATCCTTGTAGATCTTTTGGAGTATGGCTGTTCTGAGGGGTGTGAGTTGATACCTCGTGGCAGTTTACATTGCCATTTCTCTAGAGTGATCCTGAGCATCTTTTCATGGGCTTTATGGACATCTCGATGCCTTCTTTAGAGGAATGTTCATTTATATCTTTGCCAGTTTTTCTATTGCATTGATTTTTTCTTTTTTTTTTTAATCTAGAGTTGTGTGAGCAGTTTGCACCTTTGGAGATCAATTCCGTGTTTTTAACTTTAGCTGCAAACATATATTTTCCCATTCTGAGGGTTGTCTTTTACTGCAGATGATGACTGCAGCCATAAAATTAAAAGACGCTTGCTCTTTGAAAGGAAAGCTATGACCAACCTAGACAGCATATTAAAATGCAGAGACATTACTTTGCCTGCAAAGGTCCGTCTAGTCAAGGCTAAGGTTTTTCCAGTAGTCATGTATGGATGTGAGAGTTGGACTGTGAAGAAAGCTAATCGCCAAAGAATTGATGCTTTTGAACTGTGGTGTTGGAGAAGACTCTTGAGAGTCCCTTGGACTGCAAGGAGATCCAACCAGTCCATTCTAAAGGAGATCAGTCCATTAAAGGAGATCCTGGGTGTTCATTGGAAGGACTGATGCTAAAGCTGAAACTCCAATACTTTGGCCACCTCATGTGAAGAGCTGACTCACTGAAAAAGACTCTGATGCTGGGAGGGACTGGGGTCAGGAGGAGACGGGGACGACAGAGAATGAGATGGCTGGATGGCATCACCGACTCGAACATGAGTTTGAGTGAACTCCGGCAGTTGGTGATGGACAGGGAGGCCTGGCGTGCTGTGATTCATGGGGTCAGAAAGAGTTGGACACGACTGAGCGACTGAACTGAATGTAATATAGTCTTTAAACTTATAACTATTATTAATATAGCTTTATTTCTGTTTCCAATCTGTAAGATTCTTAAAACAAAATAACAAAAATAGGAGAGTTCTACACGTATGGATGTGAGAGTTGGACTGTGAAGAAAGCTGATCGCCGGAGAATTGATGCTTTTGAACTGTGGTGTTGGAGAAGACTCTTAAGAGTCCCTTGGACTGCAAGGAGATCCAACCGGTCCATCCTAAAGGAAATCAGTCTTGAATATTCATTGGAAGGACTGATGCTGAAGCTGAAACTCCAATACTTTGGCCACCTGATGCGATGAGCTGACTCACTGGAAAAGACCCTGACGCTGAGAAAGATGGAAGGCAGGAGGAGAAGGGGACGACAGAGGATGAGATGGTTGGATGGCATCACCGACTCAACGGACAGGAGTTTGAGTAAACTCCAGGAGTTGCTGATGAACAGGGAAGCCTGGCGTGCTGCAGTCCATGGGGTCGCAACGAGTCCGAAATGACTGAGCAACTGAACAGAACTGAATTGAGGGTTGCCCTTCCTGTGCAAAAGTTTTTCGAGTTAATGAGGTGCCTTTTTTCAGTTTAGTTTAACGAAGTGCCTTTTTCAGTTTAGTTTTATTTTGAATTATTGTGAGCATAGATCCAAAAAGAACTTGCTGTGATTTATGTCAAAACGTGTTTTCTGCATATATTTTCCTCAAGAGGTTAAGTGTAATGTTCCCTTCATTTAACTCTTTAATTGGAGTGTCTTCTTCTGTTAGCGGTTAGGGAGAGATGTAAATTCTTTCCCTTTTCACTAGTTAAGGAACCTCCTCGCTGTCCTCCATCCTGGCTCTTAACAGCTTACATTGCCAGCATCAGTGTAGGAGTGTTCCCGTTTCTCCACGCCCTCTCCTCCATTTATTGTTTCTAAACCTTAAGACATAGGTCATTTTGACCTGTGTGAGGTTGTTAGGGGAAGCACACTGACTGAAACCGTCCACCCTGGCCAGGTTCTCTAGCAACCATTCGCATGAGGTTTTTTTTATGACAGGAGGTCCTGGTAAGGAATACGGAATTAATAAGCCACCACCAACCAGAAGAGTTTGGGAAAGGCCAAAAGGAAACACTGCGTGTCCGCCCACTTCCCAGAATCCCTCTCTCTAGCATCCATCTTGGCTGAGCGACCCATGCGCCACCAGGAAGGAAACTAATCCCATCACCATAAAACCTGAGACTGCAAGCCGTGTGGCAGAGCAGTTCTCCTGGGCTCCCTTACCCTGCTGCTCTCTGCCCAGGTGCCTTCTTCCAATAAAGTGTCTTGCTTTGTCAGCAGGTATCTCCTCAGACAATTCTTTTCCAAGTGTTAGACAAGAGCTCACTCTTGGGGCCCTGGAGGGGACCCCCCCCTTCCTACAACAACGTGATATGTTGTAGCTTTGATTTGAATGTCTTTAATAATTAGCGATGTGAGCATTTTTCATGTACTTTATAGCTACCTGCATGCCTTATTGGGAGAAATATCCATTTAGATATTTTCCCCTCCCGTTTTATTTTTATTAAAGAGCATGGGTTGTTTGCATGTGTTAGGGATGAATTCCTTATTTTTACATTGATTGCAACTTTTTTTTAGAGGTTTAGTTTTTTCCTTTAGGGTTCCCCTCTTTTGCAAAAGCTTTTGAGACTAATGAGGTTCCTTTGGTTCAGTTTTGTTTTATTTTTCATTATTTTAATAGCTGAGCAAAATCTCTCTTCCTGGAACCCCCTCTTCCACCACGTCACTCCCCTCGCTTCTCCTCCAACTGCAGCTCAGCTGGTTCAAATAAGAAGAATCATACAAAGTATTGTTGAGAGTTTCCCTAAACTACTCCATGCTGTTGCTGCCTCTCCGCATCTGTCTGGGGAGAGGCAGCCTGCAGGTCCTTGAACTCACACCAGTCAGTCCTGTGAGCACCTCCACTAGATGACCCCCTTCCTTGAGATCAGCAGTCTTGCTCAACCCCAGGGTCTACTTCACAGGCCCCCCTTCAATGACATCCTCAGAGCTCACCAGAATCCTGCTCCTCTTGGCTTGAACTGAGCAACCCATCCTCAGCCTGGGAAGCCCACAGCACCTCACCCAGGGTCCCTTATAAAAGCCTGAACCCCAAGTACTGGAGCTTTCTCAGCCTGACTTCCCTCGGGGGCCCTTAAGGCTGCCTGTGAATTCTCTCAGGACCTAGAGTCATAAACTCACCTCCCTCATTGCCCTTGTGGTCTTTTGTGGAACTGAAACATTCCACAGACTGCCACAGTCTCATTTTAACAAGTGCAAACCTTAAAAACTCACAAGAACTGTAATTAAAAGCCATGTTGTTAATATTCTGAACTAATATTCATAAAATTCTACACTATGTATTTTTTAGCACGTGTTTCTTGCCTATGCTTAAAGAAGCTTCTTTCCATGACTTTGAAATACATTGAATGCAAAATATAAAGATATGAAGGTATACATTACCACTGAGAAAACTAAGAATGACGAGTATGTCTTAATTTGTACCCTGGTCTTTTGAAGAATTTAGAAGCGTTAGATCAAAATTGGTACTTTCAAACTTTTTGATTATTTACTAAGAACTGAGAAATGACAGACTTTTAAATTAGATCTACTTCATCTGTTTTCCATTGAGTTCATTTTCCCCAAACTTCAGGAATCTGTGTTTTTAAGGAAACCCCATACTGTCTTAAGTTTTAGTTTTTTAGGGAACCTCCATCCTGCTGTCTTTAGTGATTGTAGCAGTTTACATTCCCATGAACAGTGTAGAATGGTTCCCTATTTTCCACACCCTCTCTAGGCTTTTTTCACAGCTCAGTTGATAAAGAATGTGTCTGCAATGCAGGAGACCCAGGTTCGATCCCTGGGTCAGGAAGATCCCCTGGAGGAGGAAATGGCAACCAACTCCAGTATTCTTGCCTGGAGAATCCCATGGACAGAGGAGCCTGGTGGGCTACAGTCCGTGGGGTCACAAGGGTAGGACACAAGGTGGTAGTGACTAAACCACCACCACCACTCAGCATTTCTGATACTATTTGCAGGCCCTTTGATAATGGTCATTCTGAGTGATGTGGGATGATATTACTGTAGTTTTGATTTGCATTTATCTAATAATTAGTGATGCTGAGCATCTTTGATGTACCTGGTGGCCACCTAAATATCTGGAGAAATGAAGTCTTCCGCCCATTTTTTGATTGTGCTGTTTGTTTGAAATTGAGTTTTTTAATATTATAGTGTTTTCCCCAAATGTTGCTAAAGTGAGGTTATGAATATCTTGAGTCTAGAGTACTTCCAGAACCATGAAATAATCTGTAAAACTGTCATGATGGACACATGTTATTATACATTAGCCCAGACTCATACCGTGCTAACACTTCCTAGGTGGCACTAGTGCTACAAAAAAAAAAAAATCCACCTGCCAGTGCAGGAGATGCAAGCCAGGCAAGCTCCATCGGTAGGTTAGGAAGACCTCCTGTACAAAGAAATGACACCCATTCAGTGTTCTTGCCTAGAAAATTGCGTGGGCAGAGGAACCTGGCAGGCCACAGTCCATGGGGTTGCAAAGAGCTGGACACGACTGAGCAACTTCACTTTCCCTTTCAGATACGCATTTATGGCATCATTCCCAAAGGCTTTGGTCCCTCCCCAACATACATTTTAATTCGTACTGCATGCCTGCCTAGGGTTTATTTTCAAAGAAAGCTGTGGTGTAAACGCCTTCGTGCCCCCCAGCCTCTGAAGATGGAGGCCGCCTCACCTACAGATAGGCGATCACAACGCAAATCATTTTGGGAATGCCTGTGGCCCCAGGGGTCTTCCCAGGTGGCTCAGTGGTAAAGAATCTGTCTGCCAATGTAGAAGACCCAGGAGACGCGGGTTCGATCCCTAGATCAGGAAGATCCCCTGAAGAAGGGAATGGCAACCCACGCCAGTATTCCTGCCTGGGAAATCCCAAGGGCAGAGGAGCCTGGAGGGCTACAGTCCACGGGGTCTCAAAAGAGTGGAACACGACTGAGCTACCGAGCACGGAAGCACATGGCCCCAGGGAGGGGAGGGGGAGACAGGAGCCAAGGACTCAGGGTAACTTTGGGAAGATTTGGGAGAGCAGCGCCTCACACCCCACCAAGGGCGTCATGTGACTTTGTCCATCGCCTCCCCTTCCCCAAGCGCAGCTCGAGGCCACGGAAGGCCGCCTCCAGGAGGAGCCCTCCCCGGGGCATCAGGCGGAGGGAGCCGGTGTTTTCAGAGGTTCCAGCCCCGCGCCCTCACCGGCTCAGGGCTCGCAGGGGTGCTGTGTGCGATGGCTCCAGCTCAGTGCCACGGAAGACAGGCGTTACAGGAGCAGCGTCAGCGCCCACAGGCGGCTTGTTCAACGTGTCATTTCAGGGTTCCCCTCAAACCCGCTAACTCATAACTTCTTAGACTGGGGAGGGTTTGTATCCACCTTAAAGCTGCAGAGAAAAGCTTTAGGCAAGCGGTTCTCCTCCTGGGTCCCATGAGGATCCTCCTCGCCAACTCCGGCCCCTGGTCCTGGAGGAGCGGCAGCGCTGCTTGTCTTCCTGCTCCAGGCGAGGCCCGGGCTGGGCGCGTGTGTGAGCGCTCGGAGCCACTTCAGGCCGCGAGGAGCGGCGGGGTCTGCTGTTCCGGGCTCGAGAGGGGGACGGCCGTGCCTCCCACCTACCCCGTGTCGGCGGAATCCGGGGAGAGAACACGTGTGGACAACAAGGAACTCGACGGCGCGTCTCCAGGAGGAGCTGATCGTCCGGAATCTGTCCTGAGACGAAGGACAGGTGAGGTGGGCCTTCTCGGCTTTTCAAGCTCCTTCTGCCTGTGGGCGTGTGGGAGCAGGCGAAGGCACTGTGCTGACGCCTTGGAAGGTGCAATCTCAAGGTGCTGAGGTGATCCTTCCCCATGACCTGGAGGAGAAAACGACCCAGGGCAGGAGGAAAAGAGGAGGGAATGGCAGCTTCTCGGGTAAATGTCCTGTCCTGGGTCAGAGGCTATGTCTGCTTTTCCTCCTGAAATGCCCTGGATTAACAGTTTACAAACCTTTCATTCTCTACCTCTGATGTTGCCTGTTGACGTGCTTTTCAATTGCTAAATTTTTTCCCCTTTTATTCTGATGATGGTCAAGATCAGAGTTTTAGAATGTTTCTCCCTCACGTCCCAGAGCCTTTTCTCAGGTGTCTGTCTTCATCAAGGCTCCCTGTAGAACATGAAGTATTCTCACCGAGAACTAATGACTTTCCTTGTGGCTAAGAATCCTCCTGCCAATGCAGGGGACACGGGTTCCATCCCTGGAAGATCCCATGGGCCGCGGAGCAGCTAAGCCCCTGCGTCACAACTAGAGAAAAGCCCGCACAGCAACAAAGACCCAGCACAGCCAGAAATAAATAAATGAATAATTAAAAATAGAAGGGCCTGGGATTTAGGAAGACTGATGGTTACCAGGGCTGCTGGGGAAGACCTATGAGGAATTTACATTTACTTATGAATTTGCAGACTGTTATCTAGTGCATGTGCTTATGAGAACAACTGGTGCCAAAGCAAGGCACCCATTGGCTACCAGTCTATACAAATGATGCCAAGGCAGCAATATCATGGAGCAGTGAAGGTAACTCTCATCAATACTCCTATGCAATCCATATTGTAACCATTATAATGTCCCAGTCGTTAAAAATGAGGAAATAACACACTGTACCATTTGTGGAAAATATGATCTCAAGTCATTTGAGGGTTACAGCCAGTAGAAAAAAAGGAATTTTTTTAAAATTTTTATTTAATAAGAAAAAAAGAAATTACCATGAGGTGTCATTCTGTGTGCGTGCTAAGTTGTTTCAGTTGTGTGTGACTCTGCAACCCCATGGACTGCAGCCCTCCCAGCTCCTCTGTCCATGGGATTCTCCATGCAAGAATACTGCCGTTGATTGTCCTGCCCTCCTCCAGGGGATTTTCTATACTCAGGGATCAAACCAGCATCTCTTATGTCTCCTGCATTGGTAGGCAGATTCTTTACCACTAACACTACCTGGGAATCCCCATGAGATGTCACCCTACTGTGTTATTACATATACTTTATATTCACCATCAGTCAGTTCAGTTCAGTTGCTCAGTCATGTACAACTCCTTGTTACCCCATAAACTGCAGCACGCCAGGCTTCCATGTCCATCACCAACTCCCGGAACTTACTCAAACTCATGCCCATCGAGTTGGTGAAGCCATCCAACCATATCATCCTCTGTCGTCCCCTTTCTTCCCGCCTTCAATCTTTCCCAGCATCAGGGTCTTTTCCAATGAGTCAGTTTTTCCCATCAGGTGGCCAAAGTATTGGAGTTTTAGTTTCAGGATCAGTCCTTCCAATGAATATTCAGGACTGATTTCCTTGAATATCCAATGAATATTCATGGAGTGGTTGAATCTCCTTGCAGTCCAAGGAACTCTCAAGAGTCTTCTCCAATACCACAGTTCAAAAGTATCAATTTCCTGGTCTCAGCTTTCTTTATGGTTCAACTCTCACATCCATACATGACTACTGAAAAAAACATAGCTTTGACTGGACAGACTTTTGTTGTCAACGTAATATCTCTGCTTTTTAATATGCTGTTTAATTTGGTCATAGCTTTCCTTCCAAGGAGCAAGTGTCTTTTAATTTCATGGCTGCAATCACCATCTGCAGTGATTTTGGAGCCCCCCAAAATAAAGTCTCTCACTGTTTCCATTGTTTCCCCATCTATTTGCCATGAAGTGATGGGACTGGATGCCACAATCTTAGTTTTCTGAATGTTGAGTTTTAAGCCAAACTTTTCACTCTCGTCTTTCACTTTCATCAAGAGGCTCTTTAGTTCTTCTTCACTTTCTGCCATAAGGGTGGTGTCATCTGCATATCTGAGGCTATTGATATTTCTTCTGGAAATCTTGATTCCAGCTTGTGTTTCATCCAGATGCTTAGGAAGCTTCACTATGAACAAAGCTATTGGAGGTGATAGAAGTCCTGTTGACCTATTTCAAATCTTAGAAGATGATGCTGTTAAAGTGCTGCACTCAATGTGCCAGCAAATTTGGAAAACATCAGTGGCCACAGGACTGGAAAAGGTCAGTTTTCATTCCAATTCCAAAGAAAGGCAATGCCAAAGAATGCTCAAACTACCACACAATTGCACTCATCTCACATGCTAGCAAAGTAATGCTTAAAATTCTCCAAGCCAGTCTTCAAGTTCACATGAACCGTGAACTTCCAGATGTTCAAGCAGGTTTTAGAAAAGGCAGAGGAACCAGAGATCAAATTGCCAACATCTGCTGGATCATGGAAAAAGCAAGAGAATTCCAGAAAAACATCTACTTCTGCTTTATTGACTACACCAAAGCCTTTGACTGTATGGATCACAACAAACTGGAAAATTCTGAAAGAGATGGGAATACCAGACCACCTTAGCTACCTCCTGAGAAATCTGTATACAGGTCAAGAAGCAGCAGTTAGAACTGGTCATGGAACAACAGACTGGTTCCAAATCAGGAAAGGAGTAATATTGTCACCCTGCTTATTTAACTTATATGCAGAATACACCATGCAAAATGCTGGGCTGGATATTCACCATCAGTTATTGACAACTTAAAAAACCTGGGAGATGATAATGTTGGTATTAATCTTTACGTTGGTGGTGGAATACATGTGTGTATGCTTAGTCGTGTCTGACTCTGCAACCATGGACTGTAGCTCATCAAGCTGTTCATGGGATTCTCCAGGCAAAAATACTGAAGCTGGTTGTCATTTCCTTCTCCAGGGGATCTTTCTGACCCAGGGATGGAACCCACACCTTCTGTGACCCCTGCATTGGCAGGTAGATTCTTTACCGTTAAACAACCTGAGAAGCCTGTTACTGATGAGAACACTTCATCAATTATACATGAAGTTTAATATGTTAAAAGCCATTCCATTTTATTAATTAACATATATGAAGTTCACACATAAGCTAAATAAAACTTTCCAAAACTTACTCTATAATCTTTGATCAAAATACAGATTACAGGCATTCAGAAACATTCTTGTTTTTCTGATATAATGATCAGAGAAATATGATATTTATGGTTTACAAATGGAGAGCAATTATTTAGTAAACAAATGTGTACATTAATTACATAACCTGCCAGGGAAACGTCACACATACATTTCTTAGGTATAAGATTTCCTGACTGCTACCATGGCAAGTAAAATTTATGACTTCTGGTTACTGCTGTTATAAAAACACATCAGGATTTTAGTGAACTGCCATCTTTATATCCACAGAAAACCACTGGCACAACTATTTATAATTTAGAATGACCCTCTGTCTTACTTTAATACAAAGAATTATCCTCTGAACACTTACCCAATGGTGACGTAGAGTGATATTTTAAACAATGACAATCATCACTTCCATTTAGACTTTCATTGTACGTTTCACATTTCAAGGTCCTTAATATTCCATAGAAAAGATAAAAACTATTTCCACCTAACATAGAAGGGCTTTGCTTAACTTTGAGGCAGCAAAGATCAAGAATATTAGTTTTAAAAAAGAAAATCAGTTCACATACACACTAGAAACAAAGGTATAGCATGTAGCACTCTGAGACTCCAATTATACTTCACTTTCACATGTCAATATAAATAAGGATACAATGATAATTGTACTGTCAAACATCTCTTGCCTTGATCCTATGATCCACAGTAAGAAATAATTTTTCTAAGTGTTTTAACTTTGGGTTATTTTGTATAATATCCTGATTTAAAGTAATACCAGGAAAGGGTTATTGACTGCTGTCTATGATGAATTCTTGATATTTATTTAGACCTGAGTTTTTAAATTTGTTTCACACATTTCTTACAGCATTAAACGTTCTTACCAGTATGAACTCTCTGGCGTTTCCTAATGTGTATGCTTAGAACAAACCTCTTTCATCACTTATTACATTTGTAGGGCCTCTCTCCAGCACATGCTCTCTGATTCTGAATGAGGTGACGGCTCACTTCAAGGCTTTGTCACATTATCCATATTTGTAAGACTACTTGGCAGTATGAATTATTTCATGTCAAGTAAGGTATGAGTGGCAATTAAAAGCTTTGCCCCATTCTTTACATTTCTATGGTTTCCCCCCAGTTTGAATTTGCCTATGTTGATTAAGGTTTGAACTCTGATTAAAGGCTTTTCCACATTCTGTACATTTATAAAGCTTCTCTCTGAAGGAGCTGCTGCAATGATATTTGGAAAATCAGATTAGGGATGCATGATGTCTCTGAAAACAGAACAGTATGCCTGGGTAGAGCATGCTTGAAAACAAGATGTTCTGCCAAGGAGCCTGTCCATAAAGCTCTCTGTTATGTGTTTCTCCTGAAAACAGGGAAATACGCCCTTCCGCATAGCTGGATGAGGGAGGGCTTCTGGGCAGGCTCCTTAGACAGATGATGCAGCAGCTTACTAGCTCCTCGTGTAACCAATATGCTTGCTTGAAATGCAAAATTGTATCCATGTATGGTAATAGAGAGATTGCTGTCGCTCCCTCCCTGCCTTACGGAAAGGAAAATATAAAATAAACCGCAACCTGTGTTGTGCAGATCTTTTTCTCCTCCGGCCGGAGTTTTGTGTGTCTGTCTTTTGTGTTGTCTGTTTTGTCCATTTCGTTCACAGCACCTCTCCTATATGAATTTGCTGATGTTGAGTAGCATATGAACGCCTGGTAAAGACTTTGCCACATTCTGTACATTTATAAGGCTTCTCTCCAGTATGAATCCACTGATGTTTGGTAAGATGTGAGCAACGGATAAAGGCTTTGCCACATTCTATACATTTATAAGTCTTCTCTCCTGTATGAATTCGCTGATGTTGAGTAACATGTGAATGCCTGGTAAAGGCTTTGCCACATTCTGTACAGTTGTATAGTTTCTTCCCAGTGTGAATTATCTGATGACGGGTAAGGTTCGAGTGCTGATTAAAGGCTTTGTTATATTCTGTACACTTATAAGGCTTCTCCCCAGTATGAATTTGCTGATGTGCAGTGAGATATGAACAATTCTTAAAGACTTTCCCACATTCTCTGCATGTATGAGGCTTCTCCCCAGTATGACTTCTCTGATGTTGAGCAAGATTTGAGCAACTGATAAAAGCTTTGCCACACTCTCCACACTTGTATGGTTTTTCCCCAGTATGGATTCGCTGATGTTGAATAAGTGTCGTACTTTGGTTGAAGGCTTTCCCACAATACTGACATTTATATGATTTTTCCCCAGTGTGGATTCGCCTAAGTTGATTAAGGTTTGAACTCTGAGAAAAGGTTTTGCTACATTCTGTGCATTGGTTAGGTTTCCCTCCAGTGTGGGTTTCCTTGTGTCTGTTTAGATTTGATAACTGAGGAAAGACTATCCCACATTTATTCCACTTGCAGTGTTCCTCCTTAGCATGAATACTTGGATCTTGAGTAAGTTGTGATGACTGGTTAGAAACTTGACCACATTCACTAAATCTGTAGTTATTTTCTACAATATGGATATTCCTATCTGTAATAATATTGGAGCTTTGATAAAAGACATTTCTAAGTTCACCCCTTTCATCACTGTTCTCTGAACATTGAGTTCTCTGATGATTCATGAGACCTTGGTCTTGGTCAAAGTGATTCCCAGGTTCAAGGCATGGGTAGATTCTGGCTCCATCATAAATACTATTGTAATAACTGAAGATGGAGCTCTCGCTTAAGGCCTCACTAATTGGATTACACATGGAAGGTTGTTCCGCATTATCTGTACTATGATACCCATTGAATGACGGTGGCTGAATAAAGACTCTCTCGTTATTATCGACGTAACAGATATTGGAATAGGGAGAAAATGTTTGTTGGTGGAAAAGTAATGGGTCCTCCTGAAAAGATCTCTCAAATCTATCATAGTGTGATTTTCTTCCTTCACTTTCAAATCCCTGACTTTCAGACATGTATGACTGACTGTTTAACTCAAACCTATGTTCAAACCGTGAACTCCCAGATGTTCAAGCAGGTTTTAGAAAAGGCAGAGGCACCAGAGATCAAATTGACAACATCCGCTGGATCATGGAGAAAGCAAGAGAGTTTCTGAAAAACATCTATTTCTGCTTCATTGACTATGCCAAAGTCTTTGACTGTGTCAATCACAATAAACTGTGGAACATTCTGAAAGACATGGGAATCCCAGACCACCTGACCTGCCTCTTGAGAAACCTGTATGCAGGTCAGGAAGCAACAGTTAGAACTGGACATGGAACAACAGACTGGTTCCAAATAGGAAAAGGTGTACGTCAAGGTTGTATATTGTCACCTTGCTTATTTAACTTATATGCAGTGTACATCATGAGGAACGCTGGGCTGGAAGAAGCACAAGCTGGAATCAAAATTGCTGGGAGAAATATCAATAACCTCAGATATGCAGATGACACTACCCTTATGACAGAAAGTGAAGAGGAACTCAAAAGCCTCTTGATGAAAGTGAAAGAGGAGAGTGAAAAAGTTGGCTTGAAGCTCAACATTCAGAAAACAAAGATCATGGCATCTGGTCCCATCACTTCATGGGAAATAGATGGAAAAACAGTGGAAACAGTGTCAGACTTTATTTTTTGGGGCTCCAAAATCACTGCAGATGCTGATTGCAGCCATGAAATTAAAAGACGCTTGCTCCTTGGAAGGAAAGTTATGACCAACCTTGATAGTATATTAAAAAGCAGAGACATTACTTTGCCAACCAAGGTCCATCTAGTCAAGGCAATGGTTTTTCCCGTGGTCATGTATGGATGTGAGAGTTGGACTGTGAAGAAAGCTGATCGCTGAAGAATCAATGCTTTTGAACTGTGGTGTTGGAGAAGACTCTTGAGAGTCCCTTATACTGCAAGGAGATCCAACCAGTCCATTCTAAAGGAGATCAGTCCTGGATGTTCATTGGAGGGACTGATGCTAAAGCTGAAACTGCAATACTTTGGCCACCTCATGCGACGAGTTGACTCACTGGAAAAGACTCTGATGCTGGGAAAGGTTGGGGGCTGGAGGAGAAGGGGACGACGGAGAATGAGATGGCTGGATGGCATCACCGACTCTGTGGACATGAGTTTGAGTGAACTCCGGGAGTTGGTGATGGACAGGGAGGCCTGGCGTGCTGTGATTCATGGGGTCGTGGAGAGTCGGACACAACTGAGCGACTGAACTGAACTGATTTTCATACTGGCTTGAGTGATTATTTGTAGCATAAACTAAATTACTTTCCATGTTTTTCAAATTTCACCTCAGATACTACGTGATTTTTTTTTTTAATCATGTGGGTCTTTGCTTAATAAACCATATTTTTTTCTGCCAAACTTACTGACTTCAAATGGCATTTTTCCCAATTTGATGCACATCCTCAATTTCTTTTGTCAATCATGTTTTCATTATGAATAATTGTGCTAATTTGGCTACATCTAAAATAATATCCTTTTTGCACATCATAGGCCCCCTTAACTTTCCCAGTCTTTCATTAAGTACAAATTTCCAAGCTGAGAGCTCTCAGAACTTCCCAGCACATCACACATGAATCTTCTATGCACGGCTTCTTTGGGAACAAACCCTGGATGTCCTGAGAAGATATCGCTGAAAGATAACAAATAACCGAGATCCCACTTAGCACTTTGAGTGAATGCTTTACAATTGTATGCAATATTGACAAACCCTTAGCTAGAATAATAAGAGGTGAGATGCAAGGAAGATCAGAATTTACTTCTAATGGCATTATACACGTTACATAGAACAAGAAGTGTTTCTATCAGGTTTCTATGAACTATACTACACCAAAAAGTTGAATACCTCAAAGAAAGATTCCATTTCTTGAAACATAGAACCTCTTAGATGTTTGCATGAGTGAATTAAAAAATTACAACATATCTACAGCTATTAATAATACTAAAAAAGTAATTTTAAGAAGCCCTGGAGTAGATGAATTCACTGGAAAATTCCAGCAATATTTCAAGAAAAACTAATATCAATTCTCCATAAGAGATTGACATGCACACACTGCTCTATTTACAATGGATAGCCAACAATGTCCTACTGTACTTGATCAATGTCATGTGGCAGCCTAGATGGGAGGGGAATCTGGGGGAGAATGGATACATGTGTATGGATGTCTGAGTTGCCCTGCTGCCCACCTGAAACTATCACAACATTGTTAATCAGCTATACTCTGATACAAAATAAAAAAACAGTTAAAATTTTTTTCTGTGAGTTAATACATATATTAAATGGTTTTAGCATTGATGAGTTGGGGTAAATGCATTTAAAATGCACAAAATTTGTTCATAGAAGAAAAAATTGGGAGGTAGAAATTGGGGATTACATTTTATGATTTCAGGGATTGAGTCTGAACTTCAGAGAGCCATGTTTGAAGTTTCCATTGGAAATTAGAAAGCAGGAAGCATATATCTGTTCCCAGTATTGCTGGAATTTTGTCAACTAATCCCAAGATCTCCACAACTCTCCTCACACTTTTCTGACCTGAGGCAGAGTCAGGAATTTGGAAAGGCCTTAAGGCAGACTTTGTCAGAACTGTTAGCAGCTTTTCCTAGGTCCCCCAAAGCAGCAAGAATATGCAGGTCCTCACAGACCAGGAGGAAGGTTTTGGCTCTCAGTGAAAGTGAGGGAAAACCCACTGGAGCTGAAGAACACATGGAGATGTAAGAGCAGAAGAACGGGGCAGGTCATGTCCCTCTTCGGCAGAAATAAACCCAGGCTTCTCATTCTAGTGAAGCAGGCCTCCCCAAACCATCTGAATAAGTCTGGCTTCCTCTGTGATCTTTGGACCTCTCCCCTGTGTCATCCGCTTCATTCATTCACACCTAGCGCTGGGATTCTTCCTTTACTCCAAAGGGGACCTGCTCATTAGAAAAATGAATTTAATTAGGACTTTGGGTTTAACATATACATTCTATTATATACAAAAATAACCAACAAGCATCTGCTGCATAGCACAGGGAACTATTCTCAATATTTGTAATAACCCGTAAGGGAAAAGTGTCTGACTTGACTAATGAAAGCCTCTCTTTACAAAACTCAGTATCTCTCCTGAACACAGTTGAGTGTTCAAATTTCAAAGCCAACTAGCAGCAAAGAGACACGAGGAGGAAATGGTGTTTCCACCTTAACTGTGCTGGATTTTGCACCTCCCTCACTACATCTTGCCAAGATTTTATTAAAGATAAACAGGAAAAAAATGGAACTTGATGGTGTGGGAATCTAGCAGAAAACACCCAAATCGGTGACCATCAGGTGTAATGGGATAAACTGGTATCAGGTGAGAGAAACACTCAAGCAGACACATGGTTACTGCTCCAGTACTTTCGGCAAAAATAAGGAAATCTCAAAGTATCTTGAAAAAATTTCAGTTTTATGCATTTTTACCCCATATGTAAATTCCCTGTTCTGTATCCCTAATAGTGCATTTAAACAGCAATGCTTTCATACCAATGTAGAGAATACTCTGATTTTTTTTTTTTTTGAGAAATCTCCAAGGAATTCTAGATCACTAAGGTTTACTGTACAGTTTAGTCACTCAGTTGTATCCAACTCTTTGCGATCCCATGGACTGCAGCCCGCCAGGCTTGCCTCTCCATCACCAACTCCCAGAGGTCCCTCAAACTCATGTCCATCAAGTCAGTGATGCCATCCAACCATCTTATCCTCTGTGGTCCTCTTCTCCTCCTGCCTTCAGTCTTTCCCAGCATCAGGGTCTTTTCCAATGAGTCAGCTCATCACATCAGGTGGCCAAAGTATTGGAACTTCAGCTTTAGCATCAGTTCATCCAATGAATGTTCAGGGTTGATTTCCTTTAGGATTGACTGGTTGGATTTCCTGGCAATCCAAGGGACTCTCAAGAGTTTTCTCCAACACCACAGCTCAAAAACATCAATTCTTTGGCTTTCAGTTTTCTTTACAATCCAGCTCTTACATCCAAAACATGACTACTGGAGAAACTATAACTTTGACTAGCTGGACCTAGTCAAAGGTCATCCTGTTTATATGTGAATTTTCTTCATCCTGCTCTAAAGAGCTGAACTTGTTTCCAGATAGAAGGAAATGACTCCACTTTCCTCTTATTCACTAAGATCCCAAAACCCCACTGCACCCCATCCCAAAGGGAATTTTGGATATTGATGCTTTCCCTTGTTTATCTTTCCAAAAGGGAATATTTTGAATAAGTGAAAGCTGTTAATTCACACTGGGAATGCTTCATGGCCTGCAGGGAGCCTGGAGGCAGACAAGGAGAAGAGGCTAATGGAAAGAGAAGAGCCTCATTGTGACCCATAAAAATAAAAGGAAAAAGAGTATTTAATAGTTGAAAGCCACCTCACCAGGCATGAATATCAGAAACAGAATTTAAAATGTGTATGTCTTCAATTAGGGCATTTAAGGAGGAAAAGGCAGATACAGCCTCTCACCTGGATCAGGACATTTACCTGAGAAGCTGCCATTTCCTTTTCTTCTTCCTGCCCTGGGTCGTTTTCTCATCAAGACTGTGGAGGAATCACCTCAGCATCATGAGATTACACCTTCCGAGGCGTCAGCACAGCTCCTTCGCCTGCTCCCAACACCCCCACAGGCAGAAGGACCTTGAAAAGCAAAAAAGGCCCACCTCTCCTGTCCTTCATCTCAGGAGAGATTCAGGACAATCAGCTCCTCCGTGGACACCAATCTAGGAATTGTTGTTGTTGTTGTGTGCACTTCTTTCTTCATATAACTCCCCCAGATTCTGCTAACACAGGTGTGGCCTGCACTGACTTGCCCCTTTAAAGCCCATGCAGAGCAGAACTTGTTGCCTCTCCGTGGACTGAAGCCGGGTCTCAGCTCTCACAAAAGGACCAGGAGCCGCGTCCTTAATGGGGGTCCTCCCCTAAGAACCCCCCGGAGCACTTCCTACACACCGCACTGATGCTATCTCAGGACCAAGAGAGAACTCTGTGGGGAGGGCACCGGGGAGGTAATTTCTTAATACTGGTCACTTGATCCTGATGGCAAACAGATGGAAACCACTTGGCTAAAGATTGTTTTGGCTTCCTTGATGGCTCAGCTGGTAAAGAATCTGCCTGCAATGCGGGAGACCTGGGTTCGATCCCTGGCTTGGGAAGATTCCCTGGAGAAGGGAATGGCTGCCCACTCCAGTATTCTGGTCTGGAGAATTCCATGGACTGTATAGTCCCTGGGGTCGCAAAGAGTTGAACACAAACTGAGCAACTTTCACTTCACTTCAAAGATTGTTTCTGAACCATTTCAGCATATACAATCCCACGAGATCAGAGCCCCACTCTGAGAGGTTATGAATCTGCAGGTCTGCGGTGGGGCCATGAAATGAGTCTTCAACAAGTTCCCTGTTTGTTCTGATGGTTCTTCCCCAAGACCCACACTCAGGAGCCCTGAGCTTCAGCCCTCACACTCAGCACACCTGAGACCTCTCAGGAGGGGAGGGTTTAGGGCAGGGATTTCTTGGAGAGGTCAGGCTAGAACTAAGCAGAGAAAGCTGCAGTACTTGGGGTTTAGGTCTTGTCTTTCTAAAGGACCCTGGGTGAAGTGCTGTGGGCTCCCTAGGCTGAGTGTGGATGGGTCCATTCAAACCAGAGGAGCAGGATCCTAGTGAGCACTCTGAGGGTGTCTTTGAACGGGGGCCTGTGAAGTTGAACCTGGGGTTCAGCAAGACTTCTGATCTCAAGGAAGGGGGTCATTTAGTGGACGTGCTCACAGGACTGGCTGGTGTGAGTTCAAGGACCTGCAGGCTGCCTGCTCCCCAGACAGATGCTGAGGCAGCAACAGCATGGAGCAGTCAGGTAAGCTCTCAGCAGTCCTCTGTATGATCCTTCTTATTAGAACCACCACAATGTCCCAGCAGTTAGAGAGAGAGAAAAACGTACAGTGTAGAAATGATGGGAAATACAGGAAATTATTTGAGGTTTAAAGGCACTAAGGAAGCTAATTTCTACAGATGCCATCCCTCTGGGCTAGAAGTAGTTTATTATTACAATACCTTCCCTGCAAACTTAAAGAAGGTGGGAGAGGTTAATGTTGGCAGTGGGTTAACACTTCATTACACATCAAATGTAACACTACAAACCATTCGCTTCTATTAATCAACATATATTAATTCACACATAGTCAGCATAAAACATTTTACAATCCACTCTATGATCCCTGGGCTTCCGAGGTGGCGCTAGTGGTAAAGAACCCGTCTGCCAATGCCGAAGACATGAGAGATGCTTCTTACTTTGTGATCACTGTGTGATTCTTGATTAAATAGAGATTACAAGCTTTCAGAAACATTCCTGTTCCTATGATAAAATGACCTGAGAATTGTGGTTTCTATGCTTTACAAAACGGAGGCTAGTTATTTAGTAAACATGGACGTACATTAACTATATGACTCTTCCAGGAAGGGTTTTCTACACTTTTCTCAGGGAGAAGGAAGATGTCCTTACCTCAAGTCTGTCTGGTAATATGCATGATTTCTCATGTTGATGTAATAAAAATGAGTCAGATTTTTTTAATGGACTATATAGTTTTATTCTTAAAAATCAAGTGACGTAAGTATTACAATTTTAGAACAAACCTCTGTCTTACATTAATACAGGGAATGATTCCTGAACGCTTCCATCATGGTGACCTATAGGGATGTTTGACGTCAATGACATACACCACTTAGATGTTCAGTGTGCACATTACATTACTGTGTTCTTAATCTTCTAATGGAAAATAAATATGAATGATCTCTCTCTAGGTTTGAAGGGCTTCTCTTATCTTTGAGGCAGCAACCATCAAAAACAAAAGTCAATTTACACACTATAAATGAACCTTACCATGCGGAAATCTGAGAATCGAATTACATTCATTTTGGTTTCTTAATAATCTCAAATAATGTTAGTATAAACCAAGATACATTGATAATAACTGTACCTCTCCAAACATCCACCCCTTCATCTTGTGTTCCATACTAACATATCAATTTTCTATGCATTTTAACAATGGATTACCTTCTACAGTATTTTCAATTTAGAATCATTCTAGAAAAGAGGTATAGATGCAAGGTTTTCTAGTATGCATTCTCTGATATTTATTTACATTTGATTCTTAATTAAGCACTATTCTATATTTTTTTTACATTATTCACACATTTTTCCAGTGTAAATGCTCTCATTTTTTTTCTAAAGTGCGTAAATATTTAGGACAAACCTCTTTTATCACTTATTGATTTCTAGAGTTTTTCTCCAATATGTGCTGTCTGATGTCAGGTGAGGTGATGGCTCTGATTAAAGCCTTTGCCACATTCCTTGCAAATGTAAAGTTTCTTCGGAGCATGAAATCTCTCATGTCTAGTGAGACTTGAAAGTGAAAAGTGAAAGTGAAGTCGCTCAGATGTGTCCAACGTTTTGCGACCCCAAGGACTGTAGCCTACCAGGCTCCTCTGTCCATGGGATTTTCCAGGCAAGAGTACTGGAGTGGGTTGCATTTGAGATCTGGGTAAAAGCTCACACTGTTCACATTTGCATAATTTCTCCCCAGTGTGAGTTCCTTGATGTTGAGTAATGCTTCCAAACCAGTTAAAGGTTTGGCCACATTCCTTACATTTAGAAGGTTTCTGGGGCTTCCCAGGTGGCACTAGTGGAAAAGAACCTGCCTGCCAGTGCAGGAGACATAAGAAACTTGGGTTCAATCCCCTGGGTTGGGAAGACCCCCTGGAGGAGGGCATGGCAACCACTCCAGTGTTCTTGACTGGAGAATTCCGTGGACCTCTGAGGAGCCTGGAGGGCTACAGCCCATGGGGTCTCAAAGACTCAGACATAACTGAAGTCACTTAGCACGCACACATGTGCTTGTACAAAGTTTCTCCCCAGTATGAATCCGCAGATGTATAGTAAGACTTGAGCTCTGATTAAAGGTTTTGCTGCATTCTTTACATTTGTAAGGTTTCTCTCCAGTGTGGATTCGCTGGTGTCTAGTAAGAGCTGAGCAACGGGCAAAGGTTTTGCCACAATCCTTACACTTATAAGGCTTCTCCCGAGTATGAACTACCTGATGTTGAATAAGATTTGAACAATGGGTAAAGGTTTTGCCACATTCTTTACATGTGTATGGTTTCTCCCTGGTATGAATTCGCTGATGTTGAGTAAGGCTTGCATGCCACGTAAAGGCTTTGTCACACTCCTTACATTTAAAAGGTTTCTCCCCAGTATGAATTCTTTGATATTTAGTAAGTTTTGAGCTCTGATTAAAGGCATTTGCACACTCTGTACATCTGTAAGTCTTCCCCCCCGTAAGAATTACTTGATGTTGAATAAGATAGAACAGCAGCTAAAGGTTTTGCCACACTCTTTACATTTGTATGGTTTCTCCTCATTATGAATTTGCTGATGTTGAGCAAGGCTTGATTGCCAGTCAAAGGCTTTGTCACATTCTGTACATTTGAAAGGCTTCCTTCCTATGTGAATTTGTCTGTCTGTTTAGACTTGATGATTTACTAAGAACTTTTCCACATTTATTACATTTGCAGCATTTCTGCTTAGTCTGAATAAGTTTTGAAGACTGATTACAACCTTTACCGTATTCACAACAATTATGATTTTTCTCTCCAAAATGAATGCTCTTATAGCTAGTAAGATTTGAGCTTTGATAAAAGACATTCCTACATTGATTACTTTTAGAATCATTGTCTAATAATTGAAGGCCCTGACATTTCATAACATTTGGGTCTTGGTCAAGGTTATACCCAGTTTCATTACATGAATAGCTTCTCACTCCCTCATACATACTCTTGTAATTGTTGGGAGTAGAGCTCTTGTGTAAGGCATTACTCATTTTACTGTACTTGTAAAGTTGTTCCACATTAATTATTCCTCCATATGTATTGGACAGTGATGGTTCAGTAAGGTCTTTCCCAGTATTATCAACATTACAAATTTTGGAATGGGCAGAAAATATCTGTTGGTTGAGAAATAATAAACCCTTGCTAAAGGATTCATTAAATTGATTATATTGGGAATTTTCCCCTCTCATTTTTAAATTTCTGGTTTTCAGGCATTTTTAAGCAAAGATATTACTTTGCCAATAAAGGTCCGTCTAGTCAAGGCTATGGTTTTTCCCATGGTCATGTATGGATGTGAGAGTTGGACTGTGAAGAAAGCTGATCGCCGAAGAATTGATGCTTTTGAACTGTGGTGTTGGAGAAGACTCTTGAGAGTCCCTTGGACTGCAAGGAGATCCAACCAGTCCATTCTAAAGGAGATCAATCCTGGGTGTCCATTGGAAGGACTGATGCTAAAGCTGAAGCTGCAATACTTTGGCCACCTCATGCGACGAGTTGACTCACTGGAAAAGACTCTTATGCTGGGAAAGGTTGGGGGTGGGAGGAGAAGGGGATGACCGAGAATGAGATGGCTGGATGGCATCACCGACTCGATGGACATGAGTTTGAGTGAACTCTGGGAGCTGGTGATGGACAGGGAGGCCTGGCGTGCTGTGATTCATGGGGTCGCGGAGAGTCGAACACGACTGAGCGACTGAACTGAACTGAACTGAATCGAAGCCTATGTTCAGAATGGTGTGAATGATTATTTGCAGTAGAGACTGGATGACTTTCCAGATTTTCCACATTTTTCTCAAGAGAACATGTATGTTTCAAACAATGTGGGTTTTTTTCTTACCAACATACACTTCTCTGCAGATGTTGATGTCTCAAATTGGTGTTTTTCCCAATTTGACTCATATCCTTGATTTCTGTTGGCAGTAACGTTTGCATTATGGGAAACTGTCTCAATTTCTTTATGTCCATGTAAACATCCTCTCTGTCCTTCACATGCCCTTGTGTATTCACAGTCTTTCATTACACGTAAGTTGCCAAGGTGAACTCTTTCATATATTCCTAGCTTTGCTTTGGAGATTAAATCTTCTAACTCTGGATTTTTGGGCATCAAACCTTGCAAGTTGTGAGATGACACAGCTGAAAGACACCAAAGAACATGGTATTTTACTGACAAGTCTCAGTGAATAGCCTTTAAAATTTACATAAAATGGATAAACCCTTAGCTAGATTGAAAATAAAACAAAGACAGAAGGACCAAGATGGCAGAAGATTAGGCAGACATGGAGTTGATCTCTCTTCAGAAACACATCAAGAATACATCTGCACATGGAACAATTCTCACAGAGCCTCTGCAGCAAACTAGCAGAGGGCCTGGGACACCTAAAAGGACAAGAAGGATTGCTGCCGAGCCAGGTAGGTCAAAAGAAGAAGAATGAAGAGGAGGAGGAAAAGAAGCGAGATGGGGCCTGCGACCCTGAGGGGAGCAGAAAGAGAGGGCTGGACTCCACATCCGGGGAAGAGAATATGGCAGCCAGCGTGTGGCAGCGGGACAGAGTGAGACCTGCACACAGGGTACTGAGCCCAGCCCTGCCCGCCCAGCCTCAGAGGGTGTCCACCCCTGCAGACAAGGGCTGGGTGCTGGAATGTGGGGTCTGGAGAGCAGACCCAGGCAGAGGACTATGGCTGGCTGTGAGGAGACATCCTGAGGGGACAGGAGTGACGGAGGAGCTCTGCAAATGGGATGTTTGAGGTGGAAGCCTGAACCTCCATACAGCAGAGCACTACTGGTGAGTGATGCCCAAAGTGAAGACCCACCATTGTTTGTAGCCTCTCTCCCCCTGTGCCGGCCCCTCCTCACCAGGTACTAGGAAGGGCTCCCACCAGGGTGGGTGCTCGCATGATGCTGGCTGCTGCCTCCTCCTCTGTGCCCCCTCCCTACCAGGGTAGACTGGTGGGCTCTGGGAAACCTCGGGAGCAGGTGCCTATGGGTCGTCCACATGCACAGAGGGGGCTAAACACTGCTGAGCCACAGGGTCTGGAAATTAAGGACTTAAAGCTGAAATCTACTGGAAGCTGCACAAACTTGTTTCTATACCATCACAACTGTCTTTGTAACCTGAATAGACAACCAGGGCTCCCCCAGTCACAGCAGGAGTAGCTTTAGCAGCTGTAGACTTTGTGGGCTCCTACACTAGGGGGCGGGGCCAGGCCAGAGTCTGAGCTGCCCCACAGCACCACAGTGGGTCCAGCTCCATGATGAATGCCATCCTGGGGCCCAGATCTATGCTGGTGACCTGCTGAAAGCAACATCTGAGAGATACCAGGGCCATGTGCCGGCATACCCACGGTTAA
Source organism: Moschus berezovskii (assembly GCF_049115385.1). Lineage (NCBI taxonomy): Eukaryota > Metazoa > Chordata > Mammalia > Artiodactyla > Moschidae > Moschus > Moschus berezovskii. The sequence continues at coordinate 4,963,111 of NC_142481.1, forward strand.
AGTGGGGCCAGGAGCAGTGCCGACCAGGGTCACATGAGACTGACACAATGGGTGAAAGTGACACACAGAGCACTCCCTGAGGTGAACATCCCCAGAGGAGCAATCCTCAGGGGCTTCTCTCCCAGTGGGTGTGCTCCAATCCCACCTGCCTCGACCACAGATCAGAATCACAGTGAAGAAACAGATCCGGGGGCTTCTACTCCACCAACCAGGGAGCAGACCCCACCACAGACAGAGAAGCTTCCCCACAAAGCCAAGGGGAAGCTTCCCTCAATACCCCAGGGCAGGCTCGGGTCACAGTAACAACAGTCAAAGCCCAGATCAAGGGGATAAGGGCACAAATCTCTGGACCAACCTCACCCACCAGGGGACAGACACCACAGCAAGAGGAACTAGGATCCTGCAGTCTGCATAAGAGAGACCACAAGCACAAAAAAATTGGACAAAATGAGAGGACAAAGAAATATGTTGTAGAGGAAGGAGCAAGATAAAAACCTACAAGAACCACTAAATGAAAAGGAGATAGGCAATCTAATGATGACTTCTTGCTTTAAGTCATCTTGAATTGAGACACCAGACATTTTCACAAATACTAGGTGCCTAATAATTCTTTAATCCACTTCTTACCATGTCTGTTTTATTTGAGCATACTCTATTCAATGTTTGAATCTAAAAATCAAAAGTGATATTGACATACAACTAATCAGAAAGTGAGAACATATAGAACAAGTCTGGGGAAGCTGATAACAAACAAGATAAACTTAAGTCGTAGTTCTTAAGAAATTAAATAAGAAATGAAACTTTAAAAATATGATGGGAACACAGGGAACTCTGCTCAATGCTCCATGGAGACTTAAGTGGAAGGAAATCTAAAAGAGAGTGGATATATATACGTATAATTGATTCTCTTTGCTGTACAGCAGCACAACATTGTGAAATAGCTACACTCCAATAAGAACTTTTTAAAAAGATGTCTTCATATAATCTAAAAATCTTAACAGTGAGAAACAACCGTAAAAATATAGCAGAAAATGGTCTAATCTCCCATGCCAATTTTTTTGAAAATTCATTGAGCTAAATGAATACATTAAAGTATTTTAGCATTGAGAAATCAGAACAAATATACTTAAGATATTTAACATGAGTTCATATGAAGAAAACAGAAACTTTGAAGTAACCCTGAGATTTGCATTCTCTCATTTTAGGGAGGTTTTGATTTATGCAGTGAAGACATTACTTGAGTTTAAAATTAACAAGGTCATATTTTCAGCTTGCAGTGTTATAGATAATATAAATTGGGAGGGGGGAAACGTGTCTCCAGTTTTCCTAGAACTTTGGCAGTGGATCTACAACTCCATTCACACACTTCTCTCTAGAGGTAGAAACAAACTTTAAAAAAAAAGTATCATATAGTTACTCAGAAATGGGCAGTTTTCCTAGGATCCCCAAGAAATAAAAGAGCAGCCAACTCATGCAGGTTATCACAGACCAAGAGGAGAATTTCAGTTCCACTGTGAATGAGAAAAGTAATCAATCATTTGTGAACTATTAAAGAGACAGAATGGGGCAGATGTCCCTCTATGACAGCAACAGAAATAAACCCAGACTTCTCCAAAATCATATCCACTGAAGCAGATCTTCCCAAGCCACAGGACAAAGGGTGACTTCCTCATGGATCCTTGGACCTCTCACCTAAGTCATCGGCTCCATCTATTCACACCTACCTGGGTATGTGGCTGTTGTCTCCATTCTCCTTACATCCCAGAGATGCTTCCTTTGCTCCAGAAAGATGACCAGATCTGGTTTAGAGACAACAAGATCTGTTCATCAGAAAAAGGAAATTTAGTTGTACTGGAGATTCATCAGTTTCCAATCCAGTGTGTATTCAGGTGAGAAGAGAAGTTGTGGTAGAATATTAACACAGCCTAGAAAATGATTTCCCCAAATACTTTATTGAAAGTACCTTTACAACACTAACAAATATGTAAAAATGAGAACCTGAGATTCTGGTCAAGTACTACAAGGCAAAAGTAAGTAGTGGAAATCTGATTTTGAAATGAGGACAGAACTATTTTATACCACTGAACTTACAACATTCCTAGTAATCTCCTTCCTAGAGACAGAGGCAGATTACATCAAGGAAGAGGAAGGTTAGAATCGTAATAAATCATCATGAAGTCTTTCTAATCTCACAAACTTCCATTTTTTCCCTAGAAAGTGGGGGTCTGAAACTCTGTTATAAGACGCAGATATTTCCAGGAGACATTCTAGAAATGCAGAAACCAAAAGCCTGAGGGAAGATAAGGGATTCTGGAAGGAAGTTATCCTCACCCAAGGAGGCCAGGTTCCCGTAGTTCTCTAACATCACGTCCCTGTACAATTCCCGCTGACCGAGGTCCAGGCACTCCCACTCCTCTAGAGTGAAATCTATGGTTACATCTGCATACCTGAGGTTATTGATATTTCTCCCATCAATCTTGATTCCAGCTTGTGCTTCTTCCAGCCCAGTGTTTTACGTAATGTACTCTGCATATAAGTTAAATAAGCAGGGTGACGATATACAGCCTTGACGTACTCCTTTTCCTATTTGGAACCAGTCTGTTGTTCCATGTCCAGTTCTAACTGTTGCTTCCTGACCTGCATACAGGTTTCTCAACAGGCAGGTCAGGTGGTCTGGTATTTCCATTTCTTTCAGAATTTTCCACAGTTTATTGTGATCCACACAGTCAAAAGTTTGGCATAGTCAATAAAGCAGAAATAGATGTTTTTTCTGGAACTCTCTTGTTTTTTTGATGGTCCAGCGGATGTTGGCAATTTGATCTCTAGTTCCTCTGCCTTTTCTAAAACCAGCTTGAAGATCTGGAAGTTCACGGTTCACATATTGCTGAAGCCTGGCTTGGAGAATTTTGAGCATGACTTTACTAGTGTGTGAGATGAGTGCAATTGTGCGGTAGTTTAAGCATTCTTTGCGATTGGAATGAAAACTGACCTTTTCCAGTCCTGTGGCCACTGCTGAGTTTTCCCAATTTGCTGTTACATGGTATACGATTCACAAAACCACTGTAGAGATTCTTTTTATAGAAGGAAAACTGTACTATGATGTGATCAACAGAGGCATATTTATTTAGAGTGCTATTCTTGTGTTATACAGAATAAATAGTCTATCAACCAAACCTGAATATTTTTCTCCAAACTGAGAATATTTTTTTTTAATGGATTCCAATTCAAGAGTTCTGGAGTCAGGCCAGAGTTCTTCTTTAACGAGCTCATTTTTAACTGGTTAGTTCATGATTATTTGAGGTCTACTGTATCCTTGTACTTTTCTGAATATTCATTCCTTTAACTTTGGAGAGTCTGACATTGAAACACCAATTTAAAAAGTCATGATTCAGCTATTTTTAAAATATATAACAGAATCTATATGTAACTTTGTTCTGTATTTCACATGTCTCCTGTAAATGTGTTATCATACTTTCATAACACAAAAAATATAAAAGAAAAGAGAAAAATTAAAAGAAACACAGACAAATACACAGATACAGCTCTAATAAATGTGTATACCAGTGTAGGTAACTGGGAAGAATATAAAAAATATACCTTAAAAATTGATCAAATAATGTTATAATTTTTGTGCAAACACACTAAAATGGGAACTATATACATTTGAAAAGTGAGAAAAAGTATTCAAGTCAATAAAATCTGGTTAAATCTTATTTATTTGTGGATGATAATCTGTATGCTTTAAATACACTAACATACGAACACACATAACAATATGAAATAAATTAGAGTTCTTGGTTCTGAGTCCTTTCTTTCCAAACCTGTATCAATTGTGCTGAGCTATATTTTAGAAATTTTACATAGTTACACAAACATTAGGAATATGATTATCATAAATATTTGGGAAAATAAATGTGATGATTATTTGAGATGTGACAGTGGAGTACAATGTAAACTCAGACCTCAACTTGAGTGATGAAAACCTCCACTTCCAAAACCCTGTATGCCCACTAAACACAGGTTTGTTCATTATCCAAAGCAAAGAGAAACTAAGAAGGTATGGGTTTCTACTGTAACTGGTGGCTTCTGTATGTCCCTGACTAAATCATCCAAAACCTTTTTTAAAGATGAAGAGGAAAAATGTAAACATCACAGTACTGGAATCTCACGGAAGACCCTGAACCAGGAAACATGAGGTGTAATGGGATAAATGGTAACAGGTGATCTGAATCTACCCTGAAAAATGTCAGTCATGCAAATTTCACTTCATATATACCTCCCCTGTTCTGTATCCTATGAGTATATTTTACAAGCAAGTTATTTTATAGACCTTAGACTATTATTTCTTTTTGTTTCAAAATTTTCTGAAAAATTCTGGACCACTGAGTTCGTTCTATTTATAACTGTATTTTCTTACTCCTGTTCTAAAGATCTGAAGTTGCATTCAGATGGATGCTCATCACTGCAATTCCTCTACTTCCCTGAGATAATAACACCAAATCACATCCCAGGGGGAATCTTGGATACCAGGGACTCCTCTTGTTGATCTCTCACATAGGGAATATATTCACCGGTTGAAAGTCACTAAGTCACACGGAGAATTCATCTTGCTCTATAGAAAGTCGGGATACAGACAATGGAGAAAAGGCTCTGGGACATAAGGGAGAAGTGGTCTAAAGAGCTGGTCTTCACTATTGTACAAAAAAACAAATAGTTGAAAACAAACAGCCCAAGCCAAATATATGAGTAGCGAATTAAAGATTTGCAGGTTCTCAGTCCAGGCATTTCAGAAGGAAAAGCAGACACAGCCCCAGGTGCGGGACAGGACATGTACCTTAGAAGCTGCCATTTCCTCCTCTGATTCCTCCTGCTCTGTGTCTTCTCTGGGGATGTCATGTAGCAAACACACATCTGCATCTTGAGAAAAATACCTTCAAAGGAATCCGCACAGCTCTATAACCTGCAACCACCACAACTACAGACAGAAGGACCTTGAGAAGCTGAAAAGACCCACCTCTCCTGTCCTCTCTCTCAGGAGAGATTCAGGAACAATCACTTCCTACCTGGAGACCAGCCTGTGAACTTATTTCTTGATCTCTCCTCAGAGAGCTCCTAACCCTCTGCTCACACTGACGATGTGAGCTGACTGACTTCCCCGGTCCAAATCCAGCTAGAGCAACCCTGCGGCCTCTCCTTGGACTGACACTGGGGCTCAGTTCTCAAAAATGAACCAGGAGCCACGTCCTTAACCCGGACCTCCCCTTAGAATCCCCTGGAGCACTTCCTGCAAAGCACACTGATGCTCCCACAGGACAATAGAGAACTCTGTGGGGAGGGCACCGGTGAAGTCATTGCTTACCACCGGTCACGTGACCCTGATGGGAAACAGATGGAAACCTTGGCCAAAGATTCTTTCTGAACCATTTCAGTGAATATGAACCCCTCGAGGTCAGGACCCCACTCTAAGAAGTTATGAATCTGCAGGTCTGATGTGGGGCCATGAAAGGAGTCTTTAGCAAGTTCTGTTTGTTCTGATGTTTCTCCCCCAGGACCCAGGTTCAGGAGGTGAGCTGAAGCCCTCACACTCAACACACCTGAGACCTCTAAGGAGGGGAGGGTTTAGGGCAGGAATTTCTGAAGGCCAAGCAGAGAACCAAGTAGAGAAAGCATCAGTGCTTGCGGTTCAGACCTCTGTAGGTGACCCTGAGTGAAATTCTGTGGGCTCCCCAGGCTGAGTGTGGATGGTTCCATTCAAACCAAGAGGAGCAGGATTCTGGTGAGCTCTGAGGGTGTCATTAAAGGGGAGCCTGTGGTTCAGCAAGTAGACCCTGGGGTTGAGCAAGACTGCTGATCTCAAGGAAGGGGGTCATCTAGTGGAGGTGCTCACAGGACCGGCGGGTGTGAGTTCAAGGACCTGCAGGCTGCCTGCTCCCCAGACAGATGCTGAGGCAGCAACAGCATGGAGCAGTCAGGTAAGCTCTCAGCAGTCCTCTGTATGATCCTTCTTATTAGAACCACCACAGTGTCCTGTAGAACCTAATATAGAACTTAATGCTCCTGCAATGCATTGTTGCTTCTGTACTTTGCTTGCCGCTTGCTGCTTGTAGAACCAAAGTTAAGGTTGTTTTAAGTAAAGATCCCTAGAATTGTTTGTTGAGTAAGGATGAGTGAGGATTTCTAGGAAGACAGCAACCTGAAAAACAAGTTAATCTTAAACACCAGAATGTGACACAGAGATCAGGCAAATAGGTCAAAGGCCAGGGTGGGCTTATCTCGTTAAACCACCAGGAGGTGAGATATACAGCTGTGTGTAGAGTGTGGGAAATTACTGTGTGTAAAAAGATTACTATGTGTGGATGTTTTAAAACTAATATGGTTTGAAAATGCTATATAAACCCTTGGCTTAGAGTGCTCGGGGTCCTTGTTGAAACCTGCTGCGTCGGGCAGACACTTGGACCCCAGCTAGCTGGAAATAAACCTCGCTGTGTGTCTTGCATTATCGTGAGTGTCCTCTGTTCCTTTGAGGGAAGGGCGACTCCGGACCCTAACATTTGGGGGCTCATCTGGGATCCCAAGACCCCTCCTCAAAGAGACAGACAACCTCCGATACCGAGGTTTGCACAAAAGCCGCGGCAGGAGGTTTGGCCACCTCCTAGAGGGGAGGACTGAAACAGGTCTGCCCGGTCCCAGTTGAGAATTCTCGTGGAAGGGAAGGAGCGGGTTACAACCCCAGAGGCTCCATTACTGGAAGTCGTGGGAGACGTCCCTGACGAAGGGGTGCCTGAACGACGCCCACAGTGGACGCCATTTGGAACCCCAGGTAAGTGTCCTGAGTGCTGTGTGAATGAGACGGCGCCTGTGAATGCGGTGTGGCGGACCGGCCAGTGGGTGTTGAAAAGCTCGGTTCGAATTGGTGTGTTCGCTGGCATTGTATCCCTTGTCTTTTTCTGGCTTCTTTTTGTGACAATAATGGGACAGGCTCAGGTAACGCCTAAGACCCTGCTCCTGAACCGCTTCCCTGAAATCCGCGCCATGGCTCGCAATCATGGCGGCGTGGAAGTAAAATAAGGTAAGTTTGGTACCCTCTGCTCAGCAGAATGGCCTACTTTTAACGTGGGCTAGCCACCCAGGGGACCTTTTTCCTGGATATTATTAAAAAGGTCCGAGACGTAATCAACCGGCCCGGATTACAGGGCCACCCGGACCAATATCCTTATATTTTGATATGGCAGATTTTGGCAGAAAATCCTCCCTCCTGGCTGAAACATTGGCAAAATTGGCAATAGAGACTGGCGGGGACTGGGTGACTCTCCTTCCTTATGCCCTTTTATTGTTTATGGGGTCCCTCCGCCAACCCCCTATAGAATAGGTCCAACTGTTTTTATAAACTAGTAAATAGTAAAGTCATGCTCAAAATTCTCCAAGCCAGACTTCAGCAGTATGTAAACCGTGAACTCCCAGATGTTCAAGCAGGTTTTAGAAAAGGCAGAGGCACCAGAGATCAAATTGCCAACATCCGCTGGATCATGGAGAAAGCAAGAGAGTTTCAGAAAAACATCTATTTCTGCTTCATTGACTATGCCAAAGCTTTGACTGTGTCGATCACAATAAACTGTGGAACATTCTGAAAGAGATGGGAATCACAGACCACCTGACCTACCTCTTGAGAAACCTGTATGCAGGTCAGGAAGCAACAGTTAGAACTGGACATGGAACAACAGACTGGTTCCAAATAGGAAAAGGTGTACGTCAAGGTTGTATATTGTCACCTTGCTTATTTAACTTATATGCAAAGTACATCATGAGGAACGCTGGGCTGGAAGAAGCACAAGCTGGAATCAAGATTGCTGGGAGAAATATCAATAACCTCAGATATGCAGATGACACTACCCTTATGGCAGACAGTGAAGAGGATCTCAAGAGCCTCTTGATGAAAGTGAAAGAGGAGAGTGAAAAGGTTGGCTTGAAGCTCAACATTCAGAAAACAAAAATCATGGCATCTGGTCCCCTCACTTCATGGGAAATAGATGGAAAAACAGTGGAAACAGTGTCAGACTTTATTTTTTGGGGCTCCAAAATCACTGCAGATGCTGATTGCAGCCATGAAATTAAAAGACGCTTGCTCCTTGGAAGGAAAGTTATGACCAATCTTGGTAGTATATTAAAAAGCAGAGACATTACTTTGCCAACAAAGATCCGTCTAGTCAAGGTTATGGTTTTTCCCGTGGTCATGTATGGATGTGAGAGTTGGACTGTGAAGAAAGCTGATCACCGAAGAATCGATGCTTTTGAACTGTGGTGTTGGAGAAGACTCTTGAAAGTCCCTTGGACTGCAAGGAGATCCAACCAGTCCATTCTAGAGGAGATCAATCCTGGATGTTCATTGGAGGGACTGATGCTAAAGCTGAAGCTGCAATACTTTAGCCACCTCATGCGACGAGTTGACTCACTGGAAAAGACTCTGATGCTGGGAAAGGTTGGAGGCGGGAGGAGAAGGGGACGACGGAGAATGAGATGGCTGGATGGCATCACCGACTCTGTGGACATTAGTTTGAGTGAACTCCGGGAGTTGGTGATGGACAGGGAGGCCTGGCGTGCTGTGATTCATGGGGTCGCAGAGAGTCGGACACGACTGAACAACTGAACTGAACTGAACTGAAATTTTATGTTGTAATATCCAATTCATGACTAAAGACTCGCACTGTGTCTGTCTAAATATGTCTTGGTATGTCTTTGTCTCTGAGTAATATTTTTGAAGTTAATTTTTAATGAGCTCTATTTAATTGGCTTAAAAAAAGGTAAGTGCTTACAAATCAAATAATTCTAAATTAAATAATAAATTCCAGGTTCATGTAAACTGGAAAATATTCAGTATTAAATACCTGATATTAATGTTTGTTGATCTATCTAATATAGACATGTCTAAGAGTCATCAGGAGAAGGCAATGGCAAGCCACTCCAGTACTATTGCCTAGAAAATCCCATGGATGGAGGAGCCTGGTAGGCTGCAGTCCGTGGGGTCGCTAAGGGTCGGACCCGACTGAGCGACTTCACTTTCACTTTTCACTTTCCACTTTCACACGTTGGAGAAGGAAATGGCAACCCACTCCAGTGTTCTTGCCTGGAGAATCCCAGGGACGGGGGAGCCTGGTGGGCTTCCGTCTATGGGGTCACACAGAGTCGGACACGACTGAAGTGACTTAGCAGCAGCAGCAGCAAGAGTCATCAACATTAAGCATATTCTCATTGTACCTAGGTTTAAGTTAAATGTTGTTATATTGTTATATCTGTCACAAGTTTGTTGACAAAGAAATTACCTTGAGCGAAAAAAAAAACAACTTCTACAAAATGTAAATGAGACATGAGCTTTTAGATAAGCTCTATTAAAAATAATTATTCTTTAGGAATATATGTCTAAAATAGTCTCTCCAGATTGGCATAACTTGAATTTCTAAGGGTTGTGCTAAGTGTTGGAAGTCTACTAAATAATTAGGTCATTTCCAAATAAAATAAGATTTTGAAACATTCACTACTGAATACTAACTTACAGAAAAACTAAAGATTTTAGACTACTAATAAATAATGTTTAATGCCATCCTGAGATGTTTGCTAAAATTTTTTAAGTTATCACTGGTATTTATGTTCACCAATCTATAGAATGCTAATATAAAGGTCAATTATTGGTTGCTTAAAAAAAGTAAGATGTGTGTGTTCAATAAAAAGATATGAAAAATGAAGTTACATTTTATAGAGAAAAAAGGTAGTAGGTCTAACTTACAGCTGGCTGTTCCGGGATGGGAGAACGAATGGGTACAAAAAGTGATAAAAAGGTTTTGTGAAAAGTGGACCCCAAGGAAAGAGTTTTGTGTATAAATAAACGTTTTCTTGAGATGTTAAACTGCATTTGACAATAGATTTTAGTATATTTGCCTCTTAAATGATCTGTTCTATATTTGCCTCTGAAATCCTATATTGTTACTATGGCTGAGTAAATAGCTATTGTTTCACAGTGACCTATAATCCCATCTGACTGAGTGCTCTAAACCTTTCTGATATTTGTTGACAAAACTTTCTAAATCATTCTGATGAAGCTTCTAGCTGACTTTGGGATGCTTCAGAGGGCCCCTGAAACATCCAAAGGGAGATATTACACTAATTGGGTTCAACTTCCATGTTAAATTACATGGGAAGTACTGTCAAGTGAATAATAAGTCTCGGGTATATTGTATGGTAAATGTTACTAATGCAGATATCCTAGAAACAATTTGTATATAAATTCTGATATATTCAGGTAAAATGTTGCCATAATTCTGATTACTATCTTAAAGTGTTGTCACAGCACTAACCAAGTTTCTTGTAAAAATGCTTCCTCTTCCAGAAGATTTATAAAAAGGACTTTTGGATAAATACAAGTTTCTGAACTGGGTAAGAAATTTAAAGATTCTAGTGAGAAACCTGATGACTGTACAAAGGTTAAAAAAGGACCGAATGAACTGGCAAATATGCTTATAACTTTTATGGTTTCTGAAAAATTACTGGTTTGAATCTGTGTTTTCCAGATCTTAGGAAACCTTCCCCTCAAACTAATTATGACTTAACAGTAATTTGGTAAAATGATATTTAATAAACAAATTGAAGCATTTAACATTTTTATCTGACCCCTTCAGAGACTGGAGACTCTTAGGCTTCCAGTAACTTTATCAGAAAAATTAAAAAGGTTATCTCACTAACAGGTACAGAAATCTCAGTTTTGGAGATCTTATAAAAGGGAGGAATTCACTTAGATCTGTTAGGCGAAATCTGTGATAAGCCTTTGGGATGACTTTGCTAGTCATGAAAGGTTTTATTTTAAAGTTAAGTTTGGTTTCAGCAAAGGAAAAAAAAGAAGTCTATGGTTATATAAATAATCAGGTCAAGTTTATTGAGAACAGATCTATTTTGTAAACAAGTCTTAATTTGATTATATTTGATAAAAATGAGAGTGATTTTAGGGGGAAAAAAAAGATGTTTCAATGAATGTTGAATCCCAGTTTGTTAATAGAAGTCTGTATCTACTAAGACTCATTTCCTGAATGGATCTTTGCTGTTATGTGATATTAATATAGGATTTGGTTGAGTTCTTGAAGAGCACCCTAGGTTTGTTTCTGAAGCTTGTCTCAGTGATCTATCTTTGGATGAAGATCAGATGCCTCATGACCTGCAACCAGGACTGAAAAAAGACATAATTTAAGGGACTGTCTCCAACCTCGATGGAAGGACTTTTTTTTCAGAAGAAACTACACTACACCAGGATGAGAAGATGACGACATCAGAGGTAGACAGCTTGCCCAAGATGCTGGACCTGATTCGTATGATCATTTATAACGTTTTCTTGACTTCTTAGACCTCTGCATATAAATCAAATGCTTTTCTACCATAGGCCTGATCCTATGCTAGTTTTAGAAATTAATCCAATTGTCGGGTTTGTAGACATGTAAAAGCTCATTCTGCTTATACAAAAACTGTTAGACTTGTGCCATCCTAATGTCCTTAAACCATGGCAACAATCTTTTAAATTGGAAAATTAAAAACAATAGCTGGAAATTAGAGTCAGGGCTATGAGAAATCCAAGATGGCTGCTTGGCTTTTCCCAGCTCCCTGACAAACCTCATTTTTTATGGGTTAAAGCCTTCCTGGCTACAGGGTTAATGCCTCCATAATGAAAAATCACGGAATATTAAGTTTTGTAAAATTGTTAAATTAAGTTTCTAGTTTTGTTAATTAAGGTCTAGTGTTTACTAAGACTACAGTTCCTTGTTACGTGATACTGCTAAAAGATTTAATTAAGTTATTAAAAAAAGAAGACACTCTAGGTTAGTTTCTAAGGCTTATCTCAGTAACCAATCTTCAGATAAAGGTCAGATGCTCCATAATGTACAACCAGATTAACACCAGGCTATAGTCATTTAACAAATGAAGTCAGGTGACTTGGGGTATACCAGGCTTTATCTAATAAAAGTTCTTGACTTATAATTCTTATTTTACTAATAACTGCTAGCTATGGCTATTTTCTATGTCACTTGTTTCACTGAGCCTGCAATATAAAGCTGATATGCAGTTCCATATGAGATCAATAACTGTAATAATGTGACTCTGGGTATGAGAAAAAGCAACAAGAGGGAATATTTTCCTGGACCAGGAGGCTAGTGAGACAGTGGTCCAGAGACTTTTGCTACTTGCAAGGCCTGGTCCAGTTTTAGCACACTGAGTGGCCCATCGCTTCCCTAGACCTGGGAATGAGCCCTCCCAGCACCGCGGGACACAATGGCCATGAAATGGTGTCACATGGTCAGATATGTGGCTACGAAGAGACCCGGCTGAGTGTAAGTTGGTACTTGCCAGGCCAGCTGCCTCTACAAAGATTATATCATGACCATTGCAAGCTGCTGAACTTCAACACCCCCTGAAAGAAATTCAGGGTGAAACTCAGGAATGAGACACTCTGTGCTCTAAAAAAACTGGCAGAACAGGCCTTCAGATAGTCAGATATTTTCAGAAATGGTTTTATGAGTTCCAATTCTTGTATCTTCTCATACCTAGAAAAACACTGACGTCATTAATGGTGACATCTGCTTTGGCTATTAAAAAATTTTTTTTACAATTAAAAGCCAAAATAGAGTAGCTATGGTTCAGACATCCTGGGAGATAACTATTTCCCAGATATCCTGAAAAATGATATTATGAGTGTAATTTCAGATTAGACGCTGTACTGCTAAACACTTGAGTTTTCTGAGTCATGTCAGACTTAGATGCAACCATTCTCAAAACAATGTCTGCTGGAAGCTTAGTAACTGCAACCTTATTTTATAAAACTAGGCAACTGGCTAGCTGGCTACAAGTCTCCCTGAAGCGCCAGGTCCAGACTGGGTTTCAGCCCTATTCTTCTGAAAAAGAAAGTAAACAGTCTCAGAATTGGTTTGAATCTTGGTTTAACTCTTCCCCTCTGATATCTACTCTGATGGGACCTTTAATCATCCTGCTTCTGCTCCTCACTTTTGGACCTTGCATATTAAATGGACTGGTAGCTTTTGTAAAAAAACTGCTTTGATACCATTCAATTAATGGTCTTAAGGTCCCAATACTCGGCACTTAAAACAGGGGACTCACCTTCCCATATGGGGGACCAGATAGAACTAAATATAGACCCATGATTGGGTCTTCTCAGGGACTTGAGAAGAGGGAAATGTAGGACCTAATATAGAACTTAATGCTCCTGCAATGCATTGTTGCTTCTGTACTTTGCTTGCTGCTTGTAGAACCAAAGTTAAGGTTGTTTTAAGTAAAGATCCCTAGAATTGTTTGTTGAGTAAGGATGAGTGAGGATTCCTAGGAAGACAGCAACCTGAAACACAAGTTAATCTTAAACACCAGAATGTGCACAGTTGTGACACAGAGATCAGGCAAATAGGTCAAAGGGCCAGGGTGGGCTTATCTCGTTAAACCACCAGGAGGTGAGATATACAGCTGTGTGTAGAGTGTGGGAAATTACTGTGTGTAAAAAGATTTCTATGTATGGATGTTTTAAAACTAATATGGTTTGAAAATGCTATATAAACCCTTGGCTTAGAGTGCTCGGGGTCCTTGTTGAAACCTGCTGCGTCGGGCAGACACTTGGACCCCAGCTAGCTGGAAATAAACCTCGCTGTGTGTCTTGCATTATTCTGAGTGTCCTCTGTTCCTTTGAAGGAAGGGCAGCTCCGGACCCTAACATTCCAAGTAGGTGCAAAATAAGAGAGGAGATACAACATAGAAATGGTGGGAAATATCTGAAGTTATCAAAGGTTTAAAGCCAGTAAGGAACTAATTTCTGCAGATGGCATCTCTCTCTGCTACCAAATAATTTATGGTCTCTTCTCTACGTTAAATAAAATGGGAGAGGTTAATGGTGGTTAACACTAAATTCATTACAATCAACTGAAACACTAAAAACTATTCACTTTTATTAATTAGCACATATTAATTTAACACATAGTTGAAATTAAACCTTTTACAAACTTTTTGACCCTTGATTAAAATACAAATTACAAGCAGAGAAAGATATTTATTTTTCTGATACAATGATCTGAGAATTGTGATTTCTATGGTTTACAAAACAGAGGATAGGAATCACACTTAGTAAATTGACAAACCCTAATTATATGACTTTTTCAGGAAGGGTTTCCCATACATTTCTAGGTTATCACAGAAGATGTTTTTATTTCAACGTTGTCAACTAATATCCATGATTTCTGTTGATATTATAGATACATCAATATTTTAGTTAACTGTCACTGAGTTCTTACTGTAAGGTCGAAACAGCCCAATGATGTAGAATAAAAGGACCCAGACGCCAAATAGACAATGGAACAGGCTTTAATGGCTAGGCACCCCCGGGGCGGGATTCCCAGACCTAACAGAGGAGATCGGGGAAGTCCGCGCCAAACAAAGGCAAGAGGCAACTTATATAGCTTTAGGCAAGATTTGGGGTGGTGGTCTCTCAGAGGTCAGCTAGCCCCGGGGCAAGACTGGGTTGGTTGCTCGGTCTGCTCAAGGTTGTGCTGATGCAGCGAAATAGTTCTTGCTGTTTCTGGGCAGAATGCTGTTTCTGGACAGGAGGGGGAGGTTAGGAGAGGGCTGATTTTTACCAGGACACTCCAGTAGTGGGGGAGGGAATGAGAGAATAGACCACAATAGTCAGAGTCCGGCAGGACTTTTTCCTGCCTGCGGGAAAGGGAAGAGGGGGAGAAGTCCAACAATGGCCACTGAGGTCCGACCTTACACTTACAAATCAAGTGATAGAACTATTGAAAATTTAGAACAAACCTCTGTCTTACTCCAACACGTGGAAAGAGTCCATCGTCACTTACATGACGTGACCTACAGGGATATTTGACATCAATGACAAACACCTCCATTTAGATGTTCATTGTACATTTTACATTACCGTGTCTTTAATCTTCTAATGGAGATTAGATATAAATGGTTCCAACACAATACAGAAGGTCTTCTCTCATCTTTGAGGTAGCAACCATCAGAAAAAGTTTGAATACACACTAGAAACAAAGCCTAGCATGGAGTATTTGAGAGTTGAATTACATTCATTTTGGTTTTCAAATAATCTCAAATCATGTCAGTCTAAACAAGGATACAATGCTAATAACTGTAACTTCCTAAACATCAACCGTTCATCTCATGATCCATACTAACATATCAATTTTCTACGTGTTTTAACTATGGATTACCCTCTGCAGTTATTCTCCTTCAGAGTAACGTCAGAAAACAGGATTGATGAAATGCTTTCTAGTAAGCCATCTCCGATACTTAGATTTGAGTTTTGATTAAATGCTTTTCTACATATTTATTACATCATTCCCATGTGTTTCTCGTATAAACTCTCATGTTTTCTGGTGTCTGTTTAGGACAAATCTCTTCCATCACTTGTTTCATTACTGGGGTGTACTCTCAAATGTCTGCTGAGATGACCACTCTGATTAAAGCCTTTGCCACATTCCTTTCATTTGTAAGGCTTCTTTTCAGTATGAATTCTCTGATGTTTATGAAAACTTGAGCTCTGACGAAAGGCTTTGCCACATTCTTTACATG
Source organism: Moschus berezovskii (assembly GCF_049115385.1). Lineage (NCBI taxonomy): Eukaryota > Metazoa > Chordata > Mammalia > Artiodactyla > Moschidae > Moschus > Moschus berezovskii. The sequence goes on from NC_142481.1 coordinate 4,978,732, forward strand.
GATAAGGTTTCTCTCCAGTATGAATTCGCTGATGTTGAGTAAGGCTTGAACTTTGGGCAAAGGCTTTGCCACATTCCTTACATTTATAAGGTTTCTCTCCAGTATGGATTCGGCGATGTGGAATAAGGCTCGTAATTTTGTTAAATCCTTTGCCACAATCCTTACATTTAAAAGGCTTTTCTCTAGTATGAATTACCTGATGTTCAGTAAGACTTGAGCAGCAAGTAATGACTTCACTGCAGTTGTTAAACTGGTCGGACCTCCCAGTATGAAGTCGCTGATGATGATTAAGACTTGAGTTCTGTTTAAAGGCTTTGCCGCACTTTGTACATTGATAAGGCTTCTTGTCAGTGTGAACTCGCAGATGTCGAGTAAGACTTGAGCTACAGTTAAAGGCTTTGCCACATACCTTACATTTATAAGGTTTCTGACCGGTATGGATTCGTTGATGTTGTGTAAGATCAGTGCCACGCAAAAAGCCTTTGTCACACTCTGTACATTTGAAAGGTTTCCTTCCCGAATGGATTTTCCTATGTCTAGTTAGATTGGATGAGTAAGTGAAGACTTTCCCACATATATTACATTTGTTCTCTTTCCGTGGATTCTGAATCCTCTGCTGTCGAGTAAGAGCTGAAGATGGGTCAGAAACTTTCCGGGATGCTCCAAGTGATTCTCTCTTGCTGTTCCCCTTGCAATCTCCACGCATGGTCGCCATGCCTTGCAAAACTGAGGAAATCAAGGACAGTCGACTCACAGCTGGCCGAAAGGATGCCAAATCTGTCGAGATCAAGAAAAATAAGGATAATGTAAAGTTTCCAGTTGGATGCAGCAGATACCTTTAGGCCTTGGTCATCACGGACAACAAGAAGGCAGAAAAGCCGAAGCAGACTCAGCCCCCAGGTTCAGCAGTGAAGGAGCGGAAATGAACCACACACACTGATATGAACTGGATTAAAATTTTTAAAATCTCAAAAAAAAACAAGGAAAAAAAGAAACGTTATCATATTCATTACAATTATAAGTCTGCTCTCCAATATGAATGTTCTTATATAAAGATGTGTTCACTGATAAAAGATATCCCTATGTTTATTACTTTTAAAAACCTTGTGTGAACACTGAGGTCCCTAACATTTGTTCAGGTTTAAGACTTGTTCAACCTTATGCCCAGTGTCATTGAATGTATACTGTCTTGCTCCATCACAAATACTCTTGTAATTATTGGGGGTGGAGCTCTTACTTAAGGCCTGACCTATTTTAGTACACATGAACTATGGTGGTTGGATTAAATATCTTGTATTATTATCAACATTACAAATATTGGAACAGAGAGAATATATCTGTTGTTGTAAGACTAATGACCCCTTGCTTACCAATCTCTCAAACTGCTTATATTGGGAGTTTTCCCCCTGATTTTTAAATATCTATTTTTCAGACATGTTTGAATTTATGTTTAATCGAAGCCTATGTTCAGAATAGTTTGAATGAGTATTTGCAGTATAGACTGGATACCTTTCCAGATTTTAGACATTTCCTTTCAGAGAATACGTATATTTCAAAAACAATGTGGGTCTTTGATTAAAGACATGCACTCTCTGCAGATACTGATGCCTGAAATTGGTGTTTTTCCCAAATTGACTCCTAGTACTTTTTTTTTTTTGGCAGTTATATCTGTATTATGTGAAACTGTCTCAATTTCCTTATGTCCTTGCAAACACCCTCTCTGTATTTCACATGCCCTTGTATATTCCCAGTCTTTCATTAAATGTAAGTTGCCAAGGTGAAATCTTTCAGTTATTTCTAGATTTGCTTTTGGGAATACATCTTCTAATTCTAATACATCTTGATTCTTTGGCATCAAACCCTGGATATCCTAAGACACAGCTGAAAGATACCAAATAACAGGTCATTTTACTTAGTATTTTCAGTGAACATCCTTAAATATTTACATGATATTGATGAACCCTTCACTAGATTAAGGATAAAATGAGACAGAAAGATCAAAATGGCAGAGGATTAGGAAGATGTGGAGTTCATCTCTCTACAGATGCATCGAGAATACATGTGCAAATGCGACAGCTCTTACAGAGCCCAGCTGAACACTAACAGAGGATCTTGGACACATAAAAGGACAAGAAAGGTTCCTGCTTAGCCAGGTAGGACAAAAGAAAGAAGAAGGAAACGGAAGAGGAGGTATGGGACCTCCAATCCCAGTGGGGGAACTGAAGAGAGGAGAGGCTGACATCCAGGGAAGCCTGTCACTGGGGTGGGATGGGAGCTCAGTTGGGGTAGAAGAGGAGCCTCATCCTCTGTGGGAAGAGAACACGGCAACAGTCTGTGGCAGCAGGACAGAGTGAGACCTGCACACAGGCTGTTGACCCCAGCCCTGCCCACCCAGCCTGAGAGGGTGTCCACCCCTGCAGACAAGGGCTGGGTGCTGGGATGTGGGGTCTGGAGAGCAGACCCAGGCAGAGGACTGCTGTGGGCTGTGAGGAGACATCCTGAGGGGACGGGAGTGAGGGAGGAGCTCTACACATGGGAATGCATGTGGAGGAAGCCTGAACCTCCATAGCGCGGAGCGCCATTGGTGAGTGATGCCCAAAGGGAAGAACCACCATTGCAGCCTCTCTTCTGTGCCAGCCCCTCCTTGTCAGGCGCTAGGAAGGGTTCTCACTGGGCTCCACTTCTTATCACACAAGTTTTTACTCGAGAATGTTCTATTAGATGTTTGAATCTAAAAGCCATAACTGATATTGACAGAGAACTCATCAGAAAGTGAGGACATGTGGGATAAAGTCCAGGGAAACAGATGACAAACAAGATAAATTAATAAAGTAGTCATTCTTCAGAAATTAAGAAGTAAGACTTCAAAGATATGATGAGAACACAGGAAACTCTACTCAGTGATCTGTGGAGACCTAAATGAGAGGTAATCAAAAAAGAGTGGATGTGTAGTGGATATACATATATATGTATAATTGATTCTCTTTGCTGTACAGTAGCACAGCATTGTAAAACAGCTCTACTCCAATATGATCATTTTTGAAAGATTTCCTTATATTATCTAAAAATTCTAATAGTTTAACAACCATTAAAAATATGGTGGAAAATGTTCTAATCTCTTACAATTTATTTTAACATTCTTTGAGGTAATTGAATATATTCAAGTATTTCGGCATTGAGGAATTGGGACAGATACACTTAACACATTTAACATGAATTCATATAAAGAAAAAAGAAACTTTGAAGTAACCCTGAGATATGCATTCTCTCATTTTAGGGAGGTTTTGACTGATGCAGTGAAGAAATGACTTGAGTTTAAAACTTATAAGTTCATGTTTGTTTTAGAAATTATAAATCAGAAGAAAAAAAAATCTGTCCCCAGTATTCCTAGAATTTTAGCAGTTTGTCTACAACTCCACTCACATACTTCTGTCTAGAGGTAGAAACAAATTTTAAAAGGAGCATCATTGAATTACTCAGAAATGAGCACAGTTTTCCCAGGATCCCCAAAAAACGGAAGAGCAGCCAACTCATGCAGGTTGTCACAGGCCAAGAGGAGAATTTTAATTCTCACTGTGAATGAGAAAAGCAATCACTGAAGATGAATTCATGAACGATTAAAGAGACAGAATGGGGCAGGAGATATCTGTCTATGACAGCAACAGAAATGAAACCAGACTTCTCCAAAATCATTTCCACTAAAGCAGATCTTCTGAAACCATATACAGAGGATAGATTCCTCTCTGATGCTTGGACCTCTCACCTGAATCATCTGCTCCACCCATTCAGACATACCTGGGTGTATCGCTGTTTTCTCCATTCTCCTTACATCCTGAGGATCCTTCATTTTCTCCAGAAAGGTGACCAGGTCTGGCTTAGAGACTATGAGACCTGTTCATCAGAGAAAGGAATATTTGTTTTGCTAGAGTTTCATCAGTTTCCAATCTAATATGTATTCATGCGTGAAGAGAACGCATCCGTTCCGTTCCGTTTCGTCGCTCAGTCGTGTCCGACTCTATGCGACCCCGTGGACTGTAGCCTACCAGGCTTCTCCGTCCATGGGATTCTCCAGGGAAGAATACTGGAGTGGGTTACCGTTTCCTTCTCCAGGGGATCTTCCCGACCCAGGGATCGAACCCGGGTCTCCCGCATTGGAGGCAGAAGCTTTAACCTCTGAGCCACCAGGGAAGCCCAGGTTGACTGTTAATACAGCCTAGAGAATTATTTTCCCAAATACTTTATTGAAAGGACATTTACAACACTAACAAATACATTAAAGAACAGATCTGAGATTCTAGTGAAGTACTACTAAGGTAAAAGTAGCAGAAATCTGATTTGAAAAGGAAAGTGACACCCTTTTATACTACAAAACTTACAGAATTGCCACTAACCTAGAAGGCGGCAGATTACATCAAGGAAGAAAAAGGTTACAATCATAATGAATCATCATGAAGTCTTCTTTCTAAACTCACAGATTCCCATTTTCCCCTAAAAAAAAGCAGGGATCTGAAACTCTATTAAAGAAGCAGAAGATTCCAGGAGACATTCCACAAGTAAAGGGACCAAAACCATGTGGGTAGATAAGGGATTCTGGAAGGCAGTTGTCCTCACCCAAGGAGGCCAGGTTCCCGTAGTTCTCTAACATCACGTCCCTGTATAATTCCCGCTGACCGAGGTCCAGGCACTCCCACTCCTCTAGAGTGAAACCTATGGCCACATCCTGGAACGTCAGCCGTCCCTGAAATACAAAGTACATGTGTCATATGGTTGTGGAAAGACTTCCTGCTGCTGCTGCTGCTAAGTCGCTTCAGTCGTGTCCCACTCTGTGCGACCCCATAGACGGCAGCCCATCAGGCTCCCCCGTCCCTGGGATTCTTCAGGCAAGAACACTGGAATGGGTTGCCATTTCCTCCTCCAATGCATGAAACTGAAAAGTGAAAGCGAAGCCGCTCAGTCATGTCCGACTTGCAGCGACCCTAGGGACAGCAGCCGACCAGGCTCCTCTGTCCATGGGGTTTTCCAGGCAAGAGTACTGGAGTGGGGTGCCATTGCCTTCTCCGGGAAGACTTCCTAATGTGACCCAAGATGAAAACAGCAAGTTCAGAGACCTGGTTTTGATCTAGGAGAGTGGCCGGTATTACACAATAATATAATTTAATATAATACTTTCTACCATATTTCTAACCCCAAGAGAAGAGGATGAGATATGATCCACAAATCACTACAGAAACTATTCTGATCTGGAAAAGAAATTGTAAAATAATCAGATCAACATTGGCATATTTATTTTTGAGTGTTTTACTCATGTGACACAGGATAAATTATCAAAGAAACAGGAAATATTTTTAAAAAGCGTACTCTGATCCAACAGTGCTGGAGTGGGACAAACGTGGCCCATTTTTAACAAGTTTATTTTAACTAGCAATGTTGAAAATTGTGTTCCATTAATGACCATTTTTGAACAGCAATGAAATAGAAAGTAAGGGAAGAATTCACGCTTAACTTTCAACTTCAAGTGTTTTAATGATTTTACAGTCTAATAGGATAGTAACTTTGGCAGTAAGAATCATTTTAATTTTAGTATATATTATATATCTTTCTGACAATTTTAGAAGTCTTGAATGTGCAACAGAAATAATGTAAAATCAATAATGTTGCTGACGTACCTTTTGGCAAATATTTTAACAAACATTCTGTAAATGGCAGAGCTTAAATTTTACTTCAATTTATGGACTCTAGGCTTTAATAAAACAGAAAAATACACAGAGACAACTCTAATGAAAATTTATAGAAATTTCTGTATTTGTAAATAATGTTTGATAATATTTGTAAATAAGAAAGTGTTAGTCACTCAGTCTTGTCCTAGTCTTTGCAACCCCATGGACTGTAGCCTGCCAGGCTGCTCTGCCCATGGAATTCTCCAGACAAGAATACTGGAGTGGATCGTGGTTCTCTTCTGAGGGAATCTTCAAAGAAAAAAATAGATCAAATCATATCAACATGTTCTTGCACAGAAACATACACTAAAATGGGGCTATATACTTAGAGAAAAACTGTCATGTCAATAAAATCAGTATAATTTTTAACTGATTAAAACTGTGCATAAGTATTTGAGGATGATATTATTAATTTTTTAAAATAGACTAGAATGCAGACATACACACTGATATAAGTGATGTGAGCATGGAGTGTACTGGAAATGATCAGACCTGGACTTGAGTAATGAAAACCCTTCCTCCCAAAACCAGCATCTCTACTAAACACACGTGAGTGTTGTCAACTACAAATTGGCACTTGCCAAGAGCACTGCCAGCAACTGAACAGCAACAAGGGCATTTGCAGTCTGCCTCTGGGAAGAACGAGCCCTATGGTCCCAGCAGCTGTCAACTCTCCCCTGAGGGAGTTCAGGGTGGATTGAGGCACTCAGCTCCAGGGAATCTGGTGGAACAGGTCTTGTCAGGAACTGATTTCATGATCCAAACCCTTGCATCTAGAAAATCACTAAATGGTGACACCAGCTCCTCACGACTGGCAGAAAACCTTTTGTAAAGTAAGAGCTTGACTGCACTGAACTCCCCCTTGTTAGGGAAATTAAATGGATAGTCTGGTTTAGGCCTCAGAGACAAAGCTGAGCAGGCCTCTGACCTTGCTTCTAACCTGCCTGGACACTGCCCCGACTGAAAGCGACTGAGTGCCTCCTGCGGTGAGTGCAAGACTTGCAGCACCAGAGATACGATGGGGGAGAAATCTTGAGATTGTTGAGACCCTGGGGGCCCGGCCAACCGAACCCCAGGCTTAGCTTCCAAGTTTTACAAACAGCTTTAACTTAGAACCAGGCTTGCAATTTGGTCACAAATTGGTGAAGTCATTAGTCTGTATCCCTCCTGGGATTATAAACCAGACCCAAAATGCAAAGTTTGAAGTCTCACCCAGTGAACAGAAGCTCTGCTTGGGACCTTCCCTCATTGAGACTCCAGATGTGCTGTGTCCTGGGACTTCCCAGTGCTGTTCAAGTCTGGATGTTGGTCAGAAGCCAATTTGGTGATTTTTTTTTACTTCTCTTTTCTTTTAATGTTAGTATATTGAAAGTAAGTTTGGCAATTTTTCAATAAATATCTGTATTATTTACTTATATGTAACAAGTGATTTATTTTGTTAACAAATCCCTTTAACCTGGGACAAAAGCGAAAACTTTCGGCAAAACACCCCTTCACCAAAATCTTATAGACTGACTTTCCCCCACTGCCATTATAAAGCAGTCTCTCAGAGCTATTTGAGGTGCTATCTCCAGGGTTGCAGTCCTCATTTTGCCCCAGATAAAGCTTAATTCGCAACTATCAAGTTGTGCATTGGTTTTAGCCAAGAGTGTTCATTTTCCAATCCAGAGAGAAACTAAAAAGATACTGAGTTTCCCCACTAACTGTGATAGTTTGGCACATCCCTCACTTTTTCTTCCAAGACTCTTGTTGAAGACAGACAGGAATACAAAGAACTTCATAGCATAGGAATCTCAGACAGACACCTAAACGAGTGAACATCTGAGGTCGTGGGGTAAGAAGTACCAGGAAAAATGCACTATTACCACCGGATATTTTGGCAATATTATGAAATCCGTGATCTGAACCTATGGTGAAAAGATGTCAGTTTTAAGCAAATTTCACTTCATATATACCTCCCATGATCTGTAACCTAATAGTACGTTTAAAAGTAATTTTTTCTTATAGAGGATAGTGTCTGCTACTTTTTTCGTTTCTGAAAAATTCTGGACTGCTGAGTTCATTCTACTTTTAAGGACATTTTCTTACTCCTGTTCTAAAGAACTGAATTGCATCCAGATGTAATCTCATCACTGCATTTCCCCTACTTCTCTAAGATCCCAACACTGAACTACATCCCAGTGGGAATCTCGCATACCAGTGCCTCTCCGAATTGATCTCTCACCAAAGAAATACATCCACCAGTTGAAAGTCACTAATTCACGTTGGGAATGCATCACACTCTCTAGAAAGCTGGGATACAAACAATGGAGAAAAGGCTCTGGGGCACAAGGGAGAAATAGTCTAAGGAGACTGGTTTCACTATTAAAAGAAAAGAGAGAGAAAATAAGGTGTTGATAACAAACACCCCAGGCAGAAAAATGAGAAGCAGAGAACTAAAGGCTTGCGGATTCTCAGTCCAGGCATTTCAGAAGGAAAAGCAGACACAGCCCCAGACCCGGAACAGGACAATTACCTGAGAAGTGGCCATTTCCTCCTCTTCTTCCTCCTGCTTTGTGTCTTCTCTGGGGATATTATGTTGCAAACTCATAACTACATGTTGAGAATATACCTTCAAATGCAACAACACAACTCTTTAACCTGCAACTGCTGCAGTGAACAAGAAGAAAAAGTTTTCTTGGTTCTCTCACCCTTTTCTGAGCTCTTTTCTGACTTTCTGTGTTACTGTAGTGGGTAATCAAGACTAACCCGATATGCTAATCACATCCTGGGTTTGGTGCTCACCTTTCCTGCACGCTCGTTGCAGACCGCCCCTTCGAGTCCTTCTCCTTTCTTCTTGCGTTACAGAGAGCAGGCCGCAGAAGAATTCACGAGAGAAAATAATGGACCCACCAACTGGGCTACCAGACCCAGCCTCTGAGGTTTCTGAAATAATGCAGGAGGAAGACCCGCATTAGGAGTTGCAGCCTCATACTCAGCACACCTGAGACCTCAGGAAGGGAGGATTTAGGGCGGGAACTTCTAGAAACAAAGAATGATTCCCTGGGGAGAGGCTCTTTCTAGGATGGGTGTGGCCTGTGTTGTGCCCTTGGAGGAGGGGAGGTAGGGGATGACTGCTTGGTGGGAATCACCTGGGGGCCTTGAGTTTTGAAAAGGCTTTGCTCTCAGCTTTGCATACTCAGTATCTCAGTCGTGTCCAACTCTATACAACCCCATGGACTGTAGCCCTCCAGGCTCCTCTGTCCACGGAACTTTTCACACAAGAAAACAGGTTCAGTTCAGTTCAGTGGCTCAGTCGTGTCTGACTCTTTGCGACCCCATGAACCACAGCACGCCAGGCCTCCCAGTCAATCACCAACTCACTGAGTCTACCCAAACCCATGTCCATTGAGTTGGTGATACCATCCAACCATCTCATCCTCTGTCGTCCCCTTCTCCTCCTGCCCTCAATCTTTCCCAGCATCATGGTCTTTTCAAATCCGTCAGCTCTTCGCATCAGGTGTCCAAAGTATTGGAGTTTCAGCTTGAACATCAGTCCTTCCAATGAACACCCAGGACCGACCTCCTTTAGGATGGACTGGTTGGATCTCCATGCAGTCCAAGGGACTCAAGAGTCTTCTCCAACACCACAGTTCAAAAGCATCAATTCTTTGGCTCTCAGCTTTCTTTGTAGTCTAACTCTCACATCAACACATGACTACTGGAAAAACCATAGCCTTGACTAGACAGACCTTTGTTGACAAAATAATGTCTCTGCTTTTTTTTTTTTTAAATTTATTTATTATTTATTTTATTTTGGTCTCTGCTTTTTAATATGCTGTCTAGTTTGTCGTAACTTTCCTCCCAAAGAGTAAATGTCTTTTAATTTCATGGCTGCAACAGGAGTGGGCTGCCATTTCCTAAGCCAGGGGATCTTCCCAACCCAGGGATCGAACCCATATTCTCCCATATTCTCTCATGGCTCCTTCCTCACCAGGCAAATTCTTTACCATTACACCACCTAGGAAGATCAGAATTCTTCTCAAAGATATCTTGAGACCTTCATTTCTTTCATTCCCCTCTGCAGCCTGGGGACACAGGTTTTCACAAAATAATTTGCATTATGACCACCTGTCTGCAGGTGGGGGCCCTCCAACTTCGAGACCAAGAGTCTGAAGGGGTTTATATCACAGCTTTCTTTGAACATAAAACAAGGGCAGCAGAGGATGTCGGGTTAACAGTGTGTGGGAAAGAGACAAATGCCTTTGAAAATGATTCTCTAAATGCTTTCTGATGACCAAGCAAGGAAATAATGATCCTTGTTCAGTAATAAGTGACCTTATCTGTGAAATAAGACTTGAGAACATCGTTGCTCTACTTCCTGTGTGTGTTTTTCTAGGATTTGTGAATCATCTGCTACAGTTTGTTGTCTGCTCCATTTAGAGAGCTCTATTTTCTCACACCTTTAAAATATAATGACTAAGGAAAAATTAAAGATAGAAGCATGTCCATTTTTTCTAATGTTATATATTCTAAAAAATATTCAGTGTGCATGCACTGATACCAATTTTTTAGATGATTTAGTTTCACAGCAAAATTGAGAATAAGGTACAGGAATTTCCCATATACCTCTTGTTCCCACATGTGGATAATCTCCCTACATATCTCTCCCCACCAGAAGACACATTTGTTACCACTGATGAATCTATATGGACATTAAATAGATAAAGTCCCTATGGACTTCCCTGGTGGTTCAGATGGTAAAGCATCTGCCTACAATGTGGGAGACCCAGGTTCAATTCCTGGGTTGAGAAGATCCTCTAGAGAAGGAAGTGGCAACCCACTCCAGTATTCTTCCCTGGAAAATTCCATGGACAGAGGAGCCTGGTGGGCTACAGTCCATGGGGTTGCAAAGAGTTGGACACAACTGAGCATCTTCACTTTCTTTTCTTTCCTAGTTTACCCTTTTGCTTCTCTTTAGGGATGTGCACTCTATGAAAGTGAAGTCGCTCAGTCGTGTCCGACTCTTTGCGACCCCATGGACTGTGGCCCACCAGGCTCCTTCATCCGTGGGATTCTCCAGGCAAGAGTACTGGAGTGGGTTGCCATTGCCTTCTCCAGTGCATTCTATGGGTCTGGGCAAATGTATAATAACCTGTGTGCATCATGACAGTTTAACACAATTTCGTGATCCTGAAAGATCTTTAGACTCAAGATATTCATAGCCCCTCCTTTGTAACCCAAGTCAACTACTGACCTTTTTAATCTCTTCTACATTTCCTACATTTTACGACTGAGCGACTGAACTGAACTGAACTGAACTGAACTGAATCTCTTTTAATGTAATACAATTTCAGTTGTGTTCAACTCTTTGGACTTCCCCTGTGGCTTAGACAGTAAAGCGTCTGCCTATAATGCGGGAGACCCGGATTTGATCCCTTGATCGGGAATATCCCCTGGAGAAGGAAATGGCAACCCACTCCAGTACTCTTGCCTGGAAAATCTCATGGACAGAGGAGCCTGATAGGTTACAGTCCATGGGGTCTCAAAGAGTCAGACATGACTGAGTGACTTCACTCACTCACTCTCAACTCTTTGAGACCCCATGGACTATACAGTCTCCAGGCCAGAATACTGGAATGTGTAGGCTTTCCCTTTTCCAGGGGATCTTTCCAACCCAGGGATTGAACCCAGGTCTCCCACGTTGCAGGAGGATTCTTTATCAACTGAGCCATCAGGAAGTTCTTAATCTCTTCTACATTTCCTACAAAGCAACAGTTAGAACTGACGTGGAACAACAGACGGGTTCCAAATTGGGAAAGGAGTACGTCAAGGCTGTATACTGTCACCTTTCTTATTTAACTTCTATTCAAAGTCAGTTCAGTTCAGTTGCTCAATCGTGTCCAACTCTTTGCGACCCTGTGGACTGCAGCATGCCAGGCTTCCAGCATCACCAACTCCCAGAGCTCACTCAGACTCATGACAATTGAGTCGGTGATGCCATCCAACAATCTCATCCTCTGTTGTCCCCTTCTCTTCCTGCCTTCAATCTTTCCCAGCATCAGGGTCTTGTCCAATGAGTCAGTTATTTGCATCAAGTGGCCAAAGTATTGGTGTTTCAGCTTCAGCATCAATGAATATTCACAACTGATTTCCTTTAGGATGGACTGGTTGGATCTCCTTGGTGTCCAAGAGACTCTCAAGAGTCTTTTCCAACACCACAGTTCAAAAGCAACAATTCTTCAGTGCTCAGCTTTCTTTACAGTCCAACTCTCACATCCATACAAGACTACTGGAAAAACCATAGCCTTGATGAGATGGACCTTTGTTGGCAAAGTAATGTCTCTGCTTTTTAATATGCTTTCTAGGTTGGTCATAACTTTTCTTCCAAGGAGCAAGTGTCTTTAAATTTCATGGCTGCAGCCACTGTCTGCAGTGAGTTTGGAGCCCAGAAAATTAAAGTCTCTCACTGTTCCATTGTTTCCCCATCTATTTCCCATGAAGTGATGGGACCGGATGCCATGATCTTAGTTTTCTGAATGTTGAGCTTTAAGCCAACGTTTTCACTCTCCTCTTTGACTTTCATCAAGAGGCTCTTTAGTTCTTCTTTTCTTTCTGCCATAAGGATGGTGTCATCTGCATATCTGAGATTATTGACATTTCTCCCAGCAATCTTGACTCCAGCTTGTGCTTCATCCAGCCCAGCATTTCTCATGATGTATTCTGCATATAAGTTAAATAAGCAGGGTGACAATATAGAGCCTTGACATACTCCTTTCCCAATTTGGAACCAGTATATCATGTGAAATGCCAGGCTGGATGAAGCACAAGCTGGATTTGAAACAGCTCAACTGGAATTCCGTCACCTCCACTAGCTTTCCTTGAAGTTATGCTTCCTAAGCATCTGGATGAAGCACAAGCTGAAATCAAGATTGCTGGGAGAAATATCAATAACCTCAGACATGCAGATGACGCCGCTCTTATGGCAGAAAGCAAAGAACCTCTTTAGCATAAAGCTAAAGAGCCTCTCAATGAAAGTGAAAGAGGAGAGTGAAAAAGTTGGCTTAAAACTCAACATTCAGAAAACTATGATTATGGCATCCAGTCCTATCACTTCATGGGAAATAGATGGGGAAACAGTGGAAACAGTGGTTGACTTTGTTTTTCTGGGCTCCAAAATCACTGCAGATGGTGACTACAGCCATGAAATTAAAAGATGCTTGCTCCTTGGAAGAAAAGCTATGACCAACCTAGAAAGCATATTAAAAAGCAGAGACATTACTTTGCTATCAAAGGTCCATCTCGTCAAGGCTATGGTTTTTCCAGTAGTATTGTATGGATGTGAGAGTTGGACTATAAAGAAAACTCAGCACCAAAGAATTGATGCTTTTGAACTGTGGTGTTGGAGAAGACTCTTGAGAGTCCCTTGAACAGCAAGGAGATCAAACCAATCCATCCTAAAGGAAATCAGTCCTGAATATTCACTGGAAGGACTGATGATGAAGCTGAAACTCCAATACCTTGGCCACTTGATGTGATGAACTGACTCATTGGAAAAGACCCTGATGCTGGGAAAGATTGAAGGCAGGAGGAGAAGGGGACAACAGAGGATGAGATAATTGGATGGCATAATCTACTCAATAGATATGAGTTTGGGCAATCTCCAGGAGTTGGTGATCGACAGGGAAACCTGGCGTGCTGCAGTCCGTGGGGTTGCAGAGTCAGAAACAACTGAGCAACTGAACTGAACTGATGAAGCAGGATAGGGGCTCTCACTCAACATCGAATATTCTGGTGCCTTGATCTAGAACTTATTACATTTTAAAACTGTCAGAAGTAAATGTTTAGTCTTTAAGCCACCAGTCTATGATATAGCATCCTAAAAGGAGTAAGACAACTGGGATAAGTAAGCACTAATTAAGTAAAATACAGTGTGATGATAAGCCTAATGAAACTGCACTTGTTAGGTTCCTGGGTGTGCCAATTTAAAACTGTGTTTATGAGGACATCCCTGGTGGTCTAGTTGTTAAGACGCCATGCTTCCACTGCAGAGGGTATGGGTTTGATCCTTGGTTGGGGAACTAGGATCCCACAAGCCATGTGGCACAGCCAAAATAATTTTTGCTATAACAGATCATAGAACTCAGAGAAATATTTATTGAAGCTAACATTTATGAAACGATATGGTAAAGGTTGGGGTAGGAAATGGCAACCAACTCTAGTATTCTTGCCTAGAGAATCCTGTGGACAGAGGAGCCTGGTGGGCTGCTGTACTTAGGGTCGAATAGAGTCGGACACAACTGAAGCGACTCAGTAGCAGCAGCAGCATGGTAAATGTTGTTGATGAACAGACACAGAGGACAAGGCTTGGGAGGGTCCCAGTCGCGGGAACTTTGGCACTTGTGGATTTGGGCTGCTTCACCCTCCCCATGTGAATGTGTCTGCCAACCTGGAAATTCACCGAACATTCCCAGAACTGAAATTTTATGAAGGCTAGATCATGTAGGCATGATCAATAATTAATTCCATTCCTAGCCCCTTCCACCCTCTCTGGAAGATGAAGGGCAGGCTGAAAATTCCAAGCTTCTAATCACGGAAATCAACCCTGAATATTCACTGGAACGACTGATGCTGAAGCTGAAGCTCCAACACTTTGTCCCCCTGATGCGAAGAGCCAACCCATTGGAAAAGACTCTGATGCTGGGGAAGATTGAAGGCAAAAGGAGAAGGGGGTGGCAGAGGATAAGATGGTTAGATAGCATCACCGACTCCGTGGATGTGAATCTGAGCAAACTACAGGAAATAGTGAAGGATAGGAAAGCCTACGTGCTGCAGTCTATGGGGCTGAAAAGAGTCAGACCCAACTTAGCAACTGAACAACAACAAAATCACGGCTTGATCTTTCCAGTGATCAGCCTCCATCCAAGAGCCCAACTCTAGTCACCTCAATAGGACAAAATATGCTCCTAGTGTAAGTGAGAACAAGGTCCAGCTGCTCACCTGCTCAAAAGCCAATAAACAGGCCAGGTTGGTGGAAAGGAAAATTTGCTTTATTTTGAATACCGGCAACCAGGGGTCATCCAAGAATGGACTCCTGTACGAAGGCTAACTCCTCACCCCCATAACCAGTAGGCAAGAGCTTTTATAGATGGAGGGAGGAGGATCCATGCACAAACAACAGTCAGCTCTGACAGTCATCATGAAATTGGTCTTCGGTGGTCTGACCAGTGTCATCTTGATTGTTTTCAGTACAGCTAATCCTCAGTCACAAGATCAGTTTGTTTCCACTTCTTTGAGGTGCAGTCTGCATTTTCTCACTTCTCTGATTAAACTTATTCTTTGGCTAACGTTTTTCCCACAGACAAAAGGATATCAGAGGACACAGGGGGAAGAGCCAGAGGGTCCTGTTCCATTTCACTAGTATTCTTATCACTTAGGAATTTACATGGGTCTTACAAGCTCTGAGGATGAGATGGTTGGATGACATTGCGGGCTCGATGGACATGGGTTTGAGTAAACTCCGGGAGTTGGTGATGGACAAGGAGGCGTGGCGTGTTGCAGTCCATGGGGTCAGGAAGAGTCAGACACAACTAAGCTCGGTGCCAGGAAGCGAGGGGGAGGAGACCAATATTCATATTTTCAATATTTTCACGTGTGTGTGTGTGTGCTCAGTCGTGTCCTACTCTTTGAGACCCCATGGACTGTAGCCTGCCAGGCTCTTCTGTCCATGGGATTTTCCAGACAAGAATACTGGAGGTGGCTTGCCATTTCCTACTCCAGGGCATCTTTCCAAACCAAGGGTTGGACCCGCATCTCAGGTGTCTCCTGCATTGGCAGGCAGATTCTTTACCATGCACCACCTGGGAAACCCCAATTGTCTCACACCATGCCAAACCCAGTAAAGAAATATCCCTGGGAGCAGGAAGCAGTCATGACAGTTTTTAAAGCTCACCGTGTGATTCTGATGTGCAAAGGCAGGTCCAGTTTATTTTTGTGCTTATGAAGCTACATATGAGACATATAGAATTGTTAATAAGACTTAAGATATTAGTTTGAGAGTGCTGGCTTGTGGCTAAGGATTTGTATTTCTTACAAGCTACAGTCCCTGGACTTCACTGCAGGTACCAAGATCCTCTTTACTCAAAAGAAGTTGATGAAGAAAAATAAAGAAAATTAACTTGAGGTGACAAACAAAAATGAAAACACCTACAATATACATTCTATTTCAGAGCATTTTATTAATACTTAAAGAAAATAACAAAAAAAAATAACATTACAATGGTTTTTGATAACAAACTGTAAAAAGTTAAGGAAATAATTGCCCTTAACCAAGTGAAGAGAACTTCCACTGAAATTCTTCAGACATTTTCCAAAATCATAAAGAGGCCTTTTGCCCAGTTACCCATATTTTAGCCATTTACTCATCCACACGGATGAATTTCATAGCGTTCTACTGACATTATAATGCAGTTTCTTTGTATTCCACTTCTCACATAGCTAACTTACAAAGGACTACCTATGATAATTTTGCAAGCTCCATTTTAAATACAAGATAAATTTAGAAAACATCAAGGCAGTGTTTGTCCCTCAGTCCCCAGTCATGTCTGGAGTTCCAGAATCTGCACAAGCAAGTGCAGATTCACCGGACTCAGGGATGCCTACATCTTTCCAACTCTCCGCCACTCAAGTCTCAACCCAATCTCGCAAGACTTGAAGATGAGCCTCCCTACATGGGAGCAAGGGGGAGGGTCACACGGTCTCTCAGGGGAGAAAGAGACAAGGACACACCTGTCCCTCAGATTCCTCTCTGATGTGAGGGTTCTGACCAACGAGTGTAGACTTCTTGAGAGGAGGAAGCACCTGAGATTGGAGCATGGCCAGCCCTCATCCCATCTTATAAAGACAGTTCTGTCTGGCTGACCAGGAACACTCATGGTGGGGATTGGAGACACTTCAGATCTTTCTTTTTTTTTTTTTAATTTAGTTTTAACTGGAGGATAATTCCTTTACAAGGCTGTGTTGATTTTGCCACACAACAGTCAGCCATAAGTCTACATATGTACCCTGCCTCTAGAAACTCCCTCCCACCTCCCCACTCCACCCCTACCCCTCTAGGGTATGACAGAGCACTGCGTTGAGCTCCCTGTGTTCTACAGCAACTTCCCACTAGCTATCTGTTTTATACATGGTAATATACATGTTTCAGTGCTACTACTCAGTTCGTCCTCCTGTCTCCTCCCCACCACTGGGGACACTGCAGATCTTGACAGGGCTCGGCAAACTGAGTTGGGTGGAGCCTGTAGGCATGAAGGGGCTTTCCTGGGGGCATCCAGTGGTTAAGACTCCACTCTCCCAATGCAGGGGGTGAGGGTTCGTTCCCAGTTAGGGAACTAAGATCTCACATGCCGCAGAGTGCAGCCAGGAAAAAAGCTGGGCGTCACAGCTGGTGTCTTCCTGGTCACATGGGTGCTTTTTAGGATCCAAGTCCAGGTACTCAGGGGACATGGGAGAGCCTGTCAGCCTGAGGTGGCTGAGAATGGGACTGGAAGCTGTAAGACAGCCCAAGTCTTGCCTTTTGGTGAGAGATTCTGACAAGTCTGCATTGGGATCTAGGAAGCCCTCTCAAGTCATCCCTGGATGCTGCACTGAGTTCTGGGCACGCTGTTGTGCAGCACATTGGGGGCTGGCTTTGAACCCACATCAGGACATCAGCCTTGTGCCCATAGGTCACAGACACAACCCAGGGCAAGCCGGGTGGAGTGGAATATCCCACAGGACACCATCAGGCCCACTGGCTGTCGACTCGGCCATGAGAAGGGCCTCCAGGCAGAAGGTCTGCACAGCGGGTGGGTGAGGCATCAGCGTCCACCTCGTGTCTTGGGTCCACAAGCACTCAGTTCAAGGACAGAGTCATCTCTTCTTGGGGATCTGGACCAGTGGCTGACCCATGAGGACAGGGCCTAGGACAGGTCTCCTCTTGGACGTTTGGACAGGCATCGGCCGGGTGGGTTGCTGTGGGAGAGGGAACCTCATTAGATATGTCAGGAGTCAGAATTATCTAACTGAATGCAATACGGTACTGATCGTTTCAACCATATAGTAATAGAAAACAGGAAGATGATAAGCAATTTGGGACAAATGTTGTATTAGCTGGCAGACTAATACAATATAAATATATATGTAATATACATATAATAAAATGAAATACAATGGACAGAAAATAAATATATTCTAGGAGTTTTTTCCTACAACAGGAAGAAGAACAACCCAATTAGACATAGACAACACATGCAAAATTAAATTTCACAGAAAAAACATGCAAATAAATGGTCATTACACATTTACACAGAAATCCACCTCAGAGGTGGTCAAGGGGAAAAACTACAATACCAATCTAAGGCTTTTGCCCATCAGTTATGGCCATGAAAACTTCCCTCATATTGTCTGTTGTTAAGGTCAACGGTAGAAATATTTTCCTATGCAATGTGGAGAATGTCAATAGCAACTATCTTTTTGAGGACAACTGGGAGTAATTGCAAGTTAAAAGATGCCTCATCTGGACTTGAAGTCAGAGAAGGCATCTGATAAAACACTTTGTATGCTAAAATCATCCCTGAATATTCATTGGAAGGACTGATGCTAAAACTGAAGCTCCAATACTTTGGCCACCTGATGTGAAGAGCCAACTCATTGGAAAAAACCCTGATGCTGGGAAAGATTGAGGGCAGGAGGAGAAGAAGCAACAGAAGATGAGATGGTTGGATAGAATTACCAACTCAATGGACCTGAATGTGAGCAAACTCCAGCAGATGGTGAAGGGCAGGGAATCCTGGCATGCTACAGTCCATGGGGTGGCAAAGAATCAGACATGACTGAGCCACTGAACAATAAAAATGCTGAAATGCCTCCACTAGCTTTTGCTCGCCTACTTGCACAAAAGAGAGAAAAAATTAAAATAAAGTGGGATCAGAATTTTGGATTCCCCAATCCATAGTGTAAAAAAAAAAAAAACATGGAATCCGAAAAATATAGAAAATGAAAACAAAAAACAGGATACCTAGCGGCCAGCCCGGGTTTAACATGACCTTGCACACATGACAGGCATGAAGTGAAGTGAAGTGAAGTCACTCAGTCATGTCCGACCCTTGGCGACCCTGTGGACTGTAGCCCACCAGGTTCCTCCATCCATGGGATTTTCCAAGCAAGAGTACTGTATCACACAGAAGCACAAGGGTATGGAAGGGAGGAACAGAGCAGGGCGGCTTGGGCAAGACTCACCCTCATGAAGGCACATAAATCCTCAGGCTCCTGCCAGGGTCTCTGCCTCTTCCCTTGGCAACTCACAGGGTGGGTCTGGGGGACACCATTTCTCTGCTGCACCTCTTGCCTGCAGAACAGTTCATGTTACGTGTCCGGATGCCCCCACCTTTCTGTCCTCACCACTGACCAGGAACCAAGAGCAGCCCTGGAGCCTGGTCCTAGCCCCTCTTTGGGGTGAGGAAGGCAGCCAAGGTTCTGAGACTCTCGCAAGGGCAAGTCCTTCCACCATTTCAGAGGCAGCTTCCTCTCCCGGGAAGCGCCTCTTCCCCTCCTGAGGTCTCATCTTTGAACACTCTCAGGTGGTTCTCCATCCTTTCAAGAGAGCTGCTGGCCCGTCCCCCATCGTGATTCTCAGGACTAGAGTGAGCTCTGAGGGCGGAGCCCCCGCAACAAATCATTCTGAATTCCAGGATTGCTCACCTCAGTTCTGGTTCCTGCTCTCTGACAGCCTCATCAAAGAACGTTGGCGTCTGGATGTCCTGGGGTCTCCTCGGTTCCTGATTCTCCTTCTTCTTGGAGCCCAAAGGCTGTGGAGCAACGGCCCCAGCCCAGGACTTCATGGGGCACCACTTGCTGGGGGCCAGGTGCCCAAAAGCACCACAGTTTCTGCACTTCACCTGGGGGTGGAGGAGGAGTGTGGAGTTAGCAGGTATTGCAGGCAATCTTTTTTCAAAAATTAATTTATTTTATAGTTTTTTTCAACTTTTTTAAAGCCATACCACGTAGCATGTGGGATCTTCGTTCCCTGACCAGGGGTCGAACCCATGCCCCCCGCATTGGAAGCATGGAATCTTTTTTTTTTTTTTTAAAGGGTATTTTGACATTTAAAAAATTGTGTATCATTTTATGAATTGGAGAGAGACAGCACAATTTTATATTAGATAGAAAAGACTTTATTAAAACACTTGGAATTTAAAAGCTCTGCTTGTCTTGTAATGAGTCCTTTGAAAGATAATCTGTTTGGAGCCCTATGGGGTTTCTAAGGAAACATGCAGCTTTGAGGGGAAACATTCTCTGGCCCCCCTGGTTCACAAGTGCACATTTCTCAACATGACATTCTAGCTGGATCACTCTGCTTCCTGATGCAGTAATTAGATATTTTGGTGAAGAAAATTTTAAAGCATAATCATGCTGTAGTGGGAAGGTGGGATTTCTTTGGGGGCACGTTTTCCTCAAAAACCAGGCATTACATTTTCGGAAGCATGGAATCTTAACCACTGGACCACCAGGGAAGTCCCCACAGGCAAATTTCAAAGGTTAATACAGTTGACTCTTTGAGACATGGGTTGAACGGGGCAGATCCATTTACACTCAGATATTTTTCATACATACGTACTGTAGGATGACCACATCCAAAGTTGGCTGAATTCTCAGATGGCAAACCAATTGCAAGTATAGTGGACCACTATATGTCATATTTGGATTTTCCACTGACTAAGGTTTGCTACTCCTAATTCTTGCATTGTTTCAGGGTCAGTTGCATAAGGACAGATTTTTGAAGTTGAATATTGATTTGGGATAGAAGACATGGACCAGAGCTGCCAGGAAATTTGAGATACTATGATGTGAGGAGATCCAACGAGTCCATCCTAAAGGAAATCAGTCCTGATTTTTCATTGGAAGGATTGATGCTGAAGCTAAAACTTCAATACTTTGGCCACTTGATGAGAAAAACCTGACTCATTGGAAAAGACCCTGATGCTGGGAAAGATTGAAGGTGGGAGGAGAAGGGGACGACAGAGGCTGGTATGGTAGGATGGCATCACCAACTCAATGAACATGAGTTTGAGTAAACTCTGAGAGTTGGTGATGGACAGGGAAGCCTGGCGTGTTGCAGTCCATGGGGTCGCAAAGAGTCAGACACGACTGAGTGACTGAACTGAACTGAACTGAACTGATGGTGCTGCCCACAGAGCATTTTAGAGAGAGAGCTCAAGGAGAAAAAAATCTAGTGTCTAAAGGTGATAAAAATGAACCAGGTTTATGCATTGGACAAACACCCAGCTTGACATGACACTGAACACTAAATAAAGTTGCTTCTCAGAGGAGCTGATGGGTCAGTTGCCCTGGTGAGGATACTACAAACCAAGCCAGCCTTGGATAAGTAAGAACATCTGAGTCATAAGACACAGATGTTTCTGAGTTCTCTGGTGGTCCAGTGGTTAGGACTCAGCACGTTCATTGACCCAAGCAGGGGTTCAATTCTTACTTGGGGAACTAAGGTCCTGCAAACATTTCCACAGTAAAATCCACTCTCTGGGATGCATGCAGACAACCTGGTTCTTGAAACATCCAAGCTTCCACCTACCTTGTTATTCTCATCTGAGAAAGTAGTCCCCCACTCCACAGGTCCCCTCAGTAGCTTCTTCACATTCTGAGCCATAGTGGGTCTCTGGGGCAGTTGGTGAATGTAGCGAATTTTTATCTGACTCACCTCCTGGGGCTTCTGGGCATTCTTCCTTGGGAGTTGACTGTTGAATTTTCTAGTCACAAGAAAAAAAATAAAAGGTAAACACAGAGACTCTGATGCTGGAAAAGACTGAGGGAAGGAGGAGAAGGGGATGACAGAGGGTGAGATGGTTGATGGCATCACCGACTCGATGGACATGAGTTTGAGCACGCTCCGGGAGCTGGTGATGGACGGGAGGCCTGGCGTGCTGCAGTCCACGGGGTCACAAAGAGTCGGACACGACCGAGCGACTGAACAACAATGAACATAAAGACAGAAGCCCATCATACTCCTACTTCTGAATGAACGAAGGGCTCACGATCACTAAAGCACATTCTGTGAAATGCGTCCTTTTTCCGCCATTACTTAGTTCCAGAGTAGGACCCTGCCTGAGATGAGTCCTCTTATTAACAAACAGGGAAATTAGATTTGCAACCTTGAATGCCTGGTTTTGATGACTTGGCTATGATCAAGGCTACTTCTAATATTTCTCCCTGAGAATTTCAACATAAACTTGGGCCTGAATTTTAGATTTTTAGCCAGGTACTCCCTCCAACATTTAAGCATCTATCAATATTTATTAAAGCCAAAACAGAGGAAGCCAACAACTATGGAATTTTTCCCCACATATTTTCAGAAAACTCACAATTTCACATAACAACTTCTTCTTACTGAGAAAACCTGCCAGTTCTTCTGACAAAGCTTTGCAAAGATGTGACATGTAAATTAATGAATACCTGTGAAATTTCAGACCCAACCCCATAGGTCAATGTTCAATAGAGGCTTTTGCACAAAGCCACAGATGAACAAGCAGTCTGAGGGTGCTTGCACAAGCTCACATATGTGTGCAGACTCACACCAGGCTGAGGCTGTGCTGTGCTGAGGGACACACAAGTCAAAAGTCTATGGTGGGGAAAGGGGCTTCCCTGGTGGCTCAGTGGTGAAGAATTCACCTGCCAAGGCAGGAGATACGTGTTCAATCCCCGGTCTGGGACGATCCCACATGCTGTACAGCAGCAAAGTCTGTGTGCCACAACTATTGTGCCTAAACTAAAGCTATTGTGCCTAAACCAAAGCTATTGTGCCTAAACCACTATTGTGCCTAAACCACTATTGTGCCTGGAGCCCGAGAGCTGCAACTATTGAAGCCGGAGTGCCCTAGAGCCTGTGCTCTGCCATAGAGAAGCCCACACGCCGCAACTAGAAAGATTACCCCACACACACAGTGCTCACCACACCTACAGAAAAGCCCGTGCAGCATCAAAGACCCAGTACAGCCAATAACTAAATAAATAATTGCTTTAAAGTCATTGGAGGAGGAATTGAGATCGACACGTATACACTATTGATACTATGTATAAAATAGGTAACTAATAAGAACCTACTGTATAACACGGGGGACTCTACTCAAAGCTCTGTGGTGACCTAAATGGGAAGGAAATCCAAGGAAGAGGGGACATATGTATACATGTGCCTGATTCACTTTGCTGTACTGCAGAAACTGACCTATTGTAAAGCAACTATACTCCAGAAAAAAAAACTTTTTTTTAAATCTATGCAAGCAGAAATCTACAGCTACATCTGTGCCCTTGGGAATCCCTCCAGGCTCTACCCACATCACTGTCTGACGTCTGACCTACCTCTCTTCTTGGACTCCAGGTCTCTGTGGAGCTCCATGAGGCTTGTGTCCTGGAGGCTGACGTTTCTTATCGGTGACACAGCGGGCAGTTGGGTCCTCTCCTGGCAACAGAGGAAACCGTAGCAGAACCTCCACGGAAGCATCAACTACCCACTTCTCTGTCATCAAGTCGAGCTGATGGAGACAAAAGAGAACCAATATACAATCTGAGTTCTGCACCCAGGAAGAAGCCTTGAGATTACAGAAGATGAAAAAGACTCCCAGCTTCCTAAGGTCTTTAATGTAATGCTAGTCTGAGTGTAAATGTTCTTTCCTCCAACCCCATGAGTTTTCTCGTTATCTCCAAGGAGCAGGCAGCAGGGGGTGAACATGGGGTGTTAACGGAATACTGAGGATCCCCAAGTGAGAACTGAAGAGCCAGAGCCGTAGCATGTTGGTTCTCTTTTGTCTCCATCAGCTTGAAACTCGATTTTTGATTGAGTTCGATTGATTGAATTATTGGTCATGTGATTGAGCTCAATCTCCAAGCACCCTTTCCTATGTGCACCCATGTTCTTCACTGAATTTCACCCCTGTGCACAGGAAAGCCTGCCTTAGCACTGACACCAGAGCGGAAGTCTCGAGTACTTACATCTCTTTGTGGGATCCCGATCTCCTTTAAGAATGCTTTACCCTGTTCCATGGAAAGTTTGCTGGGGTCCATCACTGCTGGTTTTACCCCAGAGATTCTCTTTCTCTGTGGAGTAAAGAAAACGAAATTTTACTTTAGACATTGAATTTTAGACCTTCTTAGAACCTCCCACGTACAGGACAGTCAAGTCCCATCCCTCTTCTCTGCTTACCATCTTACCTGCTACCTTTTATTCAAAGTATATGTACATATTCTTCTACTGCTGCTGGTAAGTCACTTCAGTCGTGTCCAACTCTGTGTGACCCCATAGATGGCAGCCCACCAGGCTCCCCCGTCCCTGGGATTCTCCAGGCAAGAACACTGGAGTGGGTTGCCATTTCCTTCTCCAATGTGTGAAAGTAAAAAGTGAAAGTGAAGTCGCTCAGTCATGTCTGACTCATAGCGACCCCATGGACTGCAGCCTACCAGGCTCCTCGGTCCATGGGATTTTCCAGGCAAGAGTATTGGAGTGGCTTGCCATTGCCTTCTCCGATTCTTCTACTAGGAACAGACAATTAATGAAAAATAAGGTGATACTATTTACAATAGCCAAGACATGGAAACAACCTAAATGCTCATCCACAGATGAATGGATACAGAAGATGTGGTAAATATGAGTATTCAGTTCAGTTCAGTCGCTCAGTCGTGTTTGACTCTTTGCGACCCCATGAACCACAGCACGCCAGGCCTCCCTGTCCATCACCAACTCCCGGAGTTCACCCAAACTCATGTCCATCGAGTCGGTAATGCCATACAGCCATCTCATTCTCTGTCGTCCCCTTTTCCTCCCGCCCCCAATGCTTCCCAGCATCAGAGTCTTTTCCAGTGAGTCAACTCTTCACATGAGGTAGCCATAGTATTGGAGTTTCAGCTTCAGCATCAGTCCTTCCAATGAACACCCAGGATTGATCTCCTTTAGAATGGACTGGTTGGATCTCCTTGCAGTCCAAGGGACTCTCAAGAGTCTTCTCCAGCACCATAGTTCAAAAGCATCAATTCTTCGGTGATCAGCCTTCTTCACAGTCCAACTCTCACATCCATACATGACCACGGGTAAAACCATAGCCTTGACTAGATGGACCTTTGTTGGCAAAGTAATGTCTCTGCTTTTTAATATGCTATCTAGGTTGGTCATAACTTTCCTTCCAAGGAGTAAGCGTCTTTTAATTTCATTGCTGCAATCAGCATCCACAGTGATTTTGGAGCCCCCCAAAATAAAGTGTGACACTGTTTCCACTGTTTTTCCATCTATTTCCCATGAAGTGATGGGACCAGATGCCATGATCTTTGTTTTCTGAATGTTGAGCTTCAAGCCAACCTTTTCACTCTCCTCTTTCACTTTCATCAAGAGGCTTATGAGTATTACTCAAGCACAAAAAAGAATGAAATAATGCCATTTGTAGCAATATGGATGGACCTAGAGATACTCATATAAATAAGTGAAGTAAATCAGAAAGACAAATATCTTATGATTTCACTTATATGTGGAATCTAAAATACGACACAAGTGAACTTATCTATGAAACTGACTCACAGACATCAAGAACAGATTGTGGTTGCCAAGGCTGACGAGGGGTGAGGGAGGGATGAAGTGACAGATTGGAGTTAGCAGATGCAAACTATTATATATAAAATGGATAAACAAGATCCTACTGTATAGTACAGGAAAATATATTCAATATCCTATTACAAATCGTAAGGGAAAGGGATATGAAAAAAGAATGCATATAAATTTATATAACTGAAACATCGTACTGTATACACGACATTAACACAACAGTGCACGGAAATTTTGACCTTCATCTAAAAATTAACACTTCGGAAGTATTTAGTGAATCAGCACTGTGCTAGAAATTCTATCAAAGAATTAACTAATCCTTACCTCAATGCCTGAAAATGGACCTCTTCAGAGTTTTCCCAATCTCCTAGTTTGCTGAGGACAAACTCAGGCCCCTAATAAGAAAAGAATTCAACTGTTTTTGCCGTCTGTCCAGAGTCGCTCAGATACGTGGACACTGGTCAAAACCACTGGAGTCAGAGCGGTTACCGGGATGACGAAAGAAGAGACCACTGACCACAGTGGCTTCTGGGGGCCTTTATACTGTCTTAGAAACCTCCCCTCCTTGACCACGCCTACCCAATAACCCTATCGCCTTTACCTAATCACGTGACAAAGCCCCGCCCACCTAACCTGATTGGATAGAATGTTGTATTGCGTTTTTACCATTCTTTCACACTCCCACTTTATTTCGAAGTATAAATCTGAAAAAATACAGTCTAATTTGGTCTTTGCCATTCCCTATGACTTTAGAAAGATACATGTATAACTACTTCATTTAAACAATATAGTGAAAGTGTTAGTCTCTCAGTGTTCTCGGACTCTTCTGACCCATAGGCTGTAGCCTGTGAGGCTCCTCTGTCCATGGGTTTCTCCAGGGGAGAATACCGGAGTGGGTTGCCCTTTCCTCCTTCAGGGGATCTTCCCAACCCAGGAT